>NC_142923.1:31286603-31586603 GCF_054131065.1 Drosophila arizonae | reverse complement strand
AGGGGAATGATGAAAGATTCTTTCCAAATTTTAGGGAATACGGAAGTATCTAAAGACAAGTTAAACAATTTTAATAATTGTGACTGAAGAAGAAGAATCACTGCACTCTTTAATCACACAACTAGGAATGTTATCGGCACCAGGAGAGAATGATGAACCAATTGAAAATGGGAAATCAGGGTATTATGGTTTTGTTAAAATGTATGTAACAGGCAGAAGGAAGCGTAGCAGACCCCATAAAGTATATGTATTCTTGATCAGGTCGATGAGCTGAGTCGATATAGCTATGTCCTTCCGTCTGACCTTATGAACTCCTAGATTTCAGAGGTTATAAAAGCTAGAGAGCTGCAATTTGGAATGTACGCAGTACAAGTTTGACATATTTTTCAATAACTCATCCGATAAAATTTTATCGAGAATAATCGAAGAAATGATTTTGTAGACTTCAGATTTACTGTGTATATGGATGATGGATATGAAGATTTTGTAATTTACATATTTTGGATACCACGCCCCCTTCTCCACCAATTTGTAAAAAACGCATTTGAAGTACTAGAGACTTGTGCTTTAGAATGTACACACATTTTAACCATTCATTAAGATGAAAATGAATTCTCATAATATTGCCCATACTGCAGCGCAGCCCATGCGCAGTCGCTGCTTGCTACACAGTTAGCAGAGTGCGTGATTATACGTACATGTGGAGTCATGTGTGTGTGCACAATGATTAGAATATCAGCTTGGAGGGTTCAGGGTATTTCCTCTTCAAGCAATCTCGACTAAAGCACCCTTACTTGTTTTGTTTTGGAACTATACTGAAGATGACTAATTATTTTTTTTTTCTTCCACAGGTTCTCTGGTTAATCTGTCATGTAATTATATAGGTCTAAAGTCTGATCCGAAGAAGGGAGTCTATCTTTATGAAGTACGATTCAATCCTTCTGTTGATTCAATTTATCTAAGAATGAAGTACTTGAATGAACACAGTAAACAATTCGGAGGCATTAAAACCTTTGATGGAACAACCCTATACTTGCCGATTATGTTAGAAAAGGAATTGACAACTTTTATTTCAAAAGGTCGTTCCAACGAAGATATCGAAATTAGAATTTTATTTAAGAAAAGAGAGTCCCTTAAAAATTGTATACAATTATACAATATATTATTTGATCGAATCATGAAAACCCTAAATTATGTTAAATTCGATAGAAAACAATTCGATCCCTCCCGTCCGAAAGTGATTCCAACAGCCAAGCTCGAAGTTTGGCCAGGTTACGTAACTGCTGTCGATGAATACGACGGTGGTTTAATGCTTTGCTGCGATGTATCCCATCGTTTGCTTTGTCAAAAAACGGTATTGGATATGCTAATAGAGATCTATCAACACTGCAAAGCCAACTATCAAGACAAAGCAAAAAAGTACTTAATTGGAAGTGTAATAATAACACGTTATAATAATCGGACGTACAGAATTGACGATATATGCTTTTCTCAAAATCCGCATTCAGAATTTGAAACAAGAACTGGATTTTGCAGTTATATTGACTACTACAAAAATAACCATAATATAACAATTAAAGATGGCAAACAGCCATTACTCATTAGTTTAAAGCAGTCAAGAAAAAATGACACCTCGAATAAAGGAAACGTACGATTTTGCTTGATTCCGGAACTTTGTTATCTTACCGGACTCCACGATGAAATTCGGGCCGACAAAAAACTAATGCGTGAGATTGCAACTGTCACCAATGTAACACCGAATAATCGTATGCTAGCGCTGGATAAATACTTTAAAAATGTCACAGAAAATGATGAGGCTCGAGAAATCCTTGAAAACTGGGGATTGTCACTACATAAAAACTATCATAATATAGTCGGTCGGAAAATAGATTCCGTACAAATTTATTTCGGAAAACATAGTATTGCAGCCGGACATAATGCAGAATTTTCCAAAGATGCCGTAAGAAACGAATTGCTGGAAGTTATAAATTTAAACAGTTGGGTCCTGATTTATCACAAAAATGATTTAAAAGCTGCTAAATCATTTTTACATAATATGAAAAATTGCAGTGATGTCTTCGGAATGAACATATGTAAGCCGAATGTCATTATTTTAGAACATGATCGAATAGACGCATATGTCGATGCTTTACGTCGGAACATTTGTACTAAAACTCAAATAGTCGTATGTATATGTCCTACTAGCAGAGATGACAGATATAGTGTTATTAAAAAAATATGCTGCTCTGAGATACCAGTCGCTTCACAGGTAATACATATGAATATGGTTAATTCTGTTTAAAAATAAATACAAAAGGTAAGGTATGGTATAATAACAAAAAAGAAATTTTATAAAATAGACATGAATCTATAATATAACAAATTTGAGGACTCCAGCTCTAAAGATTTAGGAGATATACTTTTAAAGCTAATTTTCGATATATGTATATACATTACACACTATATCTCCTATATACAGTGAATAACATATTAATATTAGGTTTTTTTATTTTTCAACTTCAAACGCCCATTAAGCATGAAATTAAAAAAGTGAAAATTTTATATTAAAAAATTACCTTTCCGATGACGTATGTATCAATATAGTGGATTTAGTGTAACTAACAAAAATCATACATAAACCGTTACTTAAATATTCGGCAATGGCCCTAAGCCCACAAAATCGATTCCTGGTTACTGTGAAGTTACCCAAAACTTTTGGAAACACCTTCCCAGATTCCTGACCAGACCTCTATAAAAAAAATGTTGAAGCCAGGTAGACTGCCGAGGTCTCAAAACATCGATATCTTCAATATCTTACCTAAAGACATGACTACAGAAAGAGTGGGCCAAAATCGGCTCCAAGGACTCGACAAAAACTATAACCACTATACAAAAACATCTATGGGACACTCTAAAATATAATGGATATCATACCAGATGTTAAATGTGAACCGTTTTTAATAGAACTCGAATTTGGTCAGTTAACCGAATATTGAAGTAACGTCAAATTTTGTGTTTTTTTGGTTTATGTATAATGTTTTTGTGAAAATTTATGTAGCAGAAGAAGGCGACAGACCCCACAACGTATATACATCTAAATTCTGTCAAATAAGTACCCAGAAATTTCAAATAAAACACAAACAACTTATCAATCATCTAAATTTATTATATCCCCTTCAAAATAGGCCTTTTCTTAGGCAATACACTTCTTCAAATGAAAAATCCAATCATCGAAACACTTTTTAAAGCTATATTCCGGGATGGCCTTCAGTTCTCGTTGCGAATTAGTTTTTATGTCTTCAATGCTCTCAAAACGGGATCCATGATGTGGTAATTTTTGTTTTGGAAACAGGAAAAAGTCACACGGGGCCATATCTGGAGAGTACGGTGGTTGTTCGATGATATTTGTTGAATTTTTGTTCAAAAACTCGTTCACGATGATCGCTTTGTTCGCTGGTGCATTACCGTGGTGCAAAATCCATCTGTTGTTCCGTCACAAATCTGGACTTTACCAAGAAACATTCTCTCTCAAACGCCTCATAACGCCAGGATAATATTCTTTATTGACGGCTTGGGCGTCGTGGTTACACCACGAATTCTTCAGTTGAAGAGGTCAAAGGTCGTCCTGAGCGTTGTAAATCGTTCACTTCTTCTCGCCCCTCTTTTTGACATGGTTGTATCACCAAATGTTTTTTTTTTTCAAATTTTTCCAACGTTTTGGCATAAGCAATTTTGTTTGAAACACAAAATTTCACACAAACTCCTTATTCGATATTTTTATCCATAGTAAAAATCGCAACGCACACAAAAGGTTGACTTGTTCCTAATGACGCCGTAACCAAACTAAATGACATATAGCATTAAAAATTCACAGAATAGTGGCTAACAGTTGTGCCGACCTGGGAAAAATTTTGATCTGAGTCGATTTAGGCCTGTCCGTATGTGTGAACGAGTCGATTCCAGATATAACACAGAGACTTTTAACGCCGTATATTGCCCGCACAGATCGAGTTTTTTTCCAATAACCAATTGCCTTTCCGAAAATTAGTTTACAAATTTTGTCTCCTACATCTTTAGAATTAATGTATTCAAATCTTAAATATACAAAGATTCATGTGTATTTTATAGAATTTAAATTTTCCTTAATGGATCTTTGCTCAGCAGCAAAGGAAATGGCTAAAATAAATATTTGAAGAATAAGTTAGCTTGTTCCTTATAAATTAAAAAATTACACACAACTTACATATTAGCTTAAATGTTGCAGCTGCAAAATTTCTTTTAAGTGCTGGTTAAAATAACCTGTGAATTACTGTAAGGTATGCGAAATAACTGGGACACTAATTTTTTCACTATAAAAACTAAATCGATCAATTTATTTGAAAAAAAAAAAATTGCTGATTAATTTGATAAAATTATCAATTAATTCATGAAAAATCAACAGCAAATTCACAAAAGTTTAATAAAAATTTAAAAAAATATTTTCACACGGAATAAGTCACTGGGGCAAATTCATACTTCGTATCTTAAAACATTAAAAAATCAAGAAAGATCAATAAAATTTTGATTTAACTATATATTACTTAAAATAGTGTTCCCTTTGATGTTCAAATTTTTCAAAAGTCGTGTTGGCATTCAATTAATGGGGGTTTAGAGCATTTGGATGTCAAATTTTTTACCTTTAATAATGGCCTTTTTATACCCTGAACTCATTGAATATGGGAAATCAGGGTATAATGGTTTTGTGGAAAGTATCTAAAAGGCAGAAGGAATCATCGCAGACCCCACAAAGTATATGTATTATTGATCAGGACTACGACCTGAGTCGATATAGCCGTCCGTCCGTCCGTATGAGTAAGCCGATTTCAGAATATATAAGAGCTAGAGACCTGGAATTTGGCATGCATACTCGTGTATAACATACGCAGTTCATCCGATTTCTTTTTATCGAAAATAATCGATAAATCGCTTTATTTTTCAGCCTAATTTGAACACTTTTATACCTATAGACTTCATATTTACCGTGTATATACATTTGATGAATACATAGATTTTGTATTTTACATATGTTTTTTATACCTTCGCCCCCAATGACCTGAGCGGGGCTTTTTTTTCATGATTTTCTGGGTCTTTGAGAAAACTTTCTACAGTATTATTTCTGTCAATATGTTCAGCAATGAATGCTAAAGAACATCTCCACATCATGCAGTTCTGCAATTCCGCCAATTCTTCATCAATCAAACGGACGAAATTCGACATTTCTTTAAACAACAAATCAACTAGAAGTGTTATTAGTGATATTAGATTTAGTTAAAATTCACTTATTTTTATTTTTATTTGATTTAACAGTTTAAACACAATTCCTTATTAAAAGTTCAAATAGCACGTGGTTATCTAACCACAAATATAAGCAAAGTAATTTGCTTCAGCAACTTTCTTTGGTTCAAAACTCAACTTAAGCTTCTAAAAATAAACATCGGAAAAACTTTTGCTCAACGTTCAACCATACCATACAATCGAAAGATAACAAGAAAATGGATAACAAAAAATAGTTTTTTGTGGAGAATATAATGTGCTAAGTGTTTGTCCCAGTAGTTTATTTCGCACACCTTATAGGTATATCATATCTTACATACCAATATCCTCTTACATTTATAAGTTTTGTGTGTCTACAAGTCGAACTCTTGCTTGTTCTTCGAACTGTTGGGCTGCACTAACATTTTTATATTGGATGAGATGTGATTTATCAAGAAAAGCTACCAAAATAAATTATATATGTATATATTATAATAAAGTATTTCAATCATTTAATCAAGGTTATAAACTCAAGAACACTATTCAACGAAACAAAAAATCGATCAATTGTTCAAAAAATTATTTTACAAATAAATTGTAAAATTGGAGGATCATTGTGGACCGTAAAAATACCCTTCAAGAATGTAATGATCTGTGGAATAGACTCTTATCATGATCCGAATCAAAAGGGTAACTCTGTGGCTGGTATGTTTTTATAATTATACTATAACTGAATTATCATGTCCATATTACCTGAGTTATTATTATAGCACTTGTAGCTTCTCTAAACGCATCCTATACACATTGGTATAGCAAAGCTGTAATTCAATCTAAAAAGGAAGAACTTGTTAATGGACTTACATCATCTTTTGAGGCTGCTCTAGAGAGCTATAAGACCCGAAATGGTCAGCTTCCAGACAAAGTAATTATTTACAGGTATGAATGAAATATTTGTAAACCCATTTTCAATAGGGAAATCAGCATATAATAAATAGTTTT
Source organism: Drosophila arizonae (assembly GCF_054131065.1). NCBI lineage: Eukaryota > Metazoa > Arthropoda > Insecta > Diptera > Drosophilidae > Drosophila > Drosophila arizonae. Next base: position 31,580,312 of record NC_142923.1, on the reverse strand, counting down.
GTTAAAATGTATGTAACAGACGGAATGAGGCGTCGCAGACCCCTTAAAGTATATATATTCCTAATCAGGGCAACGAGCTGAGTCAATTTAGCCGTATCTGTCAGCATGAACGCAATTTTTTCGACGTTTTTGCAGCTAGAGGCATGAAATTCGGTTCATATTCTGGGGTTGACCACCCAAGGTCTAAAAGCTATGGCGGATATTTCTTATCTCCTACAGTTTTAAAGCTATTAGGCTATCTGAAGGTATATTGATTTTTCAAAATCTGCTATATTTTAGGAACTCTTGATACTAGAGATTTGAGATTTTACCGGTACGTTCTAGATATAAATAATGTGTCTACGAAAATACTGTATTTTTTATGTATGTATGTAGAAACTCAATACATTGCCACTAAATTTCTGTTGGCATCCACTTTTATTTGCAGAAACAAAACATCATGCTATATCTATTTATACCCTGAACCCATTTTCAATGGGAAATCAGGGTATAATGGTTTTGTTGAAATGTATGTAACAGGCAGAAGGAGGCGTGGCAGACCCCATAAAGTATATATATTCTTGATCAAGGCGACGACCTGAGTTGATTTGTCTGTCTGTCCGTATGTTTGAACGCGTAGATTTCCGAAGATATAAGAGCTATATATTTTTTTTAAATGACCGTATATACAGCGCGGATGTCGAGTTTGCTTTTAAAATTCGATAAATCATCCCGTTATGTTTTTATCGAATAAAAACCTTCAAGTTCGAGTCAGATGCCACTACAGCTCATTGTGAATGATTTTTAATTTTTTAAATATTCAATATAATATGTAGATAATATGCTGAAAGTTTCATTCCGTTCAGTCAAAAATTAATTAAAAATCATCAAATATTTGGCCAATTAACAAACGCACGTGCAGCAGCTACAACAGCATCGTATACGTGTGCACACATACATTCATACTTCTTCTGGAACATTCTTTGAATCACATCAGCTGTTAGTTTGGTTTAGTTTTGGTAGATGGCGCTGCAGCAGTGAATCTATTTGAGTTTTGCCAGCGCCGCTTTTAGAAGTGAGGTGGCGTAGTGTGTTAGCGGCATAACGTTCGATCGAGAAATCGCGGTTCGAATCCCGATCGGTGCAACTGATGTTAATTTTTTTTAATTGTTTCAAAATATTTTTATATTTTCATAAATGAGTTTTCTATTTAATTTATATTTTTAAATACACCGAAATTGAAATTTTAGCCATACTAAATGTGCGTTTTTAAAAGTTTGGTTATTCTAGCAGATTCTTAGAATCACATCAGCAGTTAGTTTGATTTAGTTTTGGTAGATGGCGCTGCAGCAGTGAATCTATTTCAGTTTTGCCAAAGCGGCTTCCGAAAGTGAGGTGGCGTAGTGAGGAGCTGCGTGACACTCGATCAAGAAGTCGCGGGTTCGAATCCCGAGCGGTGCAACTTATGTTAATTATTTTTTATTGGTTCAAAATATTTTTATATTTTATTAAGTGAGTTTTGTATTTGATTTATATTTTTAAATATCGAAATTGAAATTTTAACCATAGTAAATGGGCATTTTTATTAGTTGGGCTCAGGGTAGTATCAAGTCGAGCACTCTCGACTAGAGTTTTCTTACTTGTTTCCTTTTAGGTTTAGTCGAGCACTCTCGACTAGAATTGTCTTACTTGTTTCCTTTTAGGTTTATAGATTAAAACCCTTATCAAAAACCAGATAGTCTCCGAATGATTTTTTATATACGGGGAACCGCCTGTCCTTTATCTTTACGAAATACGTATATTTTAAAGAGCTATACTTTCAGCTGACACATATGCTTACCGTTTGCTCGCTCTCTAGTTAATGTGAAAATTTATTAATCATCAATAATTTTTAATTATTTTCAGAGATGGAGTTGGAGATGGTCAATTAAATTCGTGTGTCATGTACGAAATTCCGCAGTTCGAAAGAGTTTGCGGTAAAAATATGAAAATAACTTTTTTAGTGATTCAAAAACGTAATAATACTAGATACTTTTTGGTAAGTAAAAAAGGAAATAATTTCAATGAAATTTAAACAGGTAAAGGGGATCTAAACGAGACTGCTCGCTAGGAGCTACCCTGCATCGACCAAGCTGATATTCTAATTATTCTGCACTTCTTTTATGCGCACATACATACACATGCATGCCACATACTTACAAGTACGCGCACTGCTAACTGCGCAGTTAGCAGCGACTGCGCTTGGGCGGAAGTAACAAAATCAATTTATCTATTATTCTATATAAAGAATTGGATGAGTTATCGAAAAAATATGATGTACTGCGTATGGTATACGGACGGACAGGGCTCAGCTCGTCGCCCTGATCAAGCTTTAAGGGTCTGCGATGATTTTCAGAAAACCATTATACCCTGATTTCCCATTTCCAATGAGTTCAGGGTATAAAAGTCAAAATTTATGTTTAGAAATATGTACATATATTTCAGGATATTAAACAATTTTCCGTGGAAATATAAACCCTAACTTTAACTCACATATTCGAGTCATCTCCGCCCTTACATCTGTCCGATTTCAGAAGCTACAGAATTAAAAAAACCATTATACCCTGATTTCCCATTTTCAATGGGTTCAGGGTATAAAAATTTTGCAAGTTGCTATAAACATAAATACTTGAATGTATGAACTACATGAATCGACAACTATTCCCAAATTAATTAACTTTTTAAACATATTTAAAGTGTGAAGGTTGCAATTAGTGCAATAAATATATGCCACCTATTACAAGTTTCATATTATGCCAATTTGTCTTTTTTCGGGACAGATCTGTCCTGTTTTTAAGGGATTCGTCCGGAAAAAATATCAAACATCCACTATCCGGAAATCTGTCCTTTTGTTGTGAATGCGAATCGTGTTCATATTTTCCCAATTGGTTGGGAGTTTTTCCAGTTGATCGTTTCTGGATGCAACAGAATTTTATTAATTTTTTAATATTGCAGAAGAGTCGAACATAACTTTAGCATTAAATATACAAAATTGTGTACGTATATTTGGTTAAGAACCGTGCCAAAATGAGTGATAAATTTAATTGTGTAGGTGATTCGTTTGTAATTGTGATCAATGCGAAAACAGTGATATTGTGCCCAAGGAGACTTATAGGCAAAAATTTCGGGATTGCTGGTTACAGAAGCCAGATTTTGTGGATAGCCCCAGACGAAGGCGACAACAATTAGGCCTTTTCTTCAAAAAATTAATTGATATCACTGTTACCATATAAACTTTCATACATAAAAGAAGTGCAGAATGATTAGAATCTCAACTTTTCTAAGGGTTATGGGTTCAATTTAATTATCAATATAATTATAAATTTCCCAGTCAAAGGTCCTTCAAATTAAAACAATTTGGGAAGATTGATTGTTGATGCTCATCGCGTATTTAGTAAATTGTGGGCTGGTAAACTTCAAAACTGTTTTGCACAAATAAAAATAAATGTATTATTTTATACACTTATTGTTAAATAAGGATATATATTTTCTATTAAAAACCCAAACTTAGGCACTAGCAACATTCTAATAATGCCAGCTGAAAAAATAAATTTACACTTACAGAATAACGAGAACACTTATGCAAATCCGTTGCCGGGGACAGTAGTTGATAAATACATCACTAGATCAGACATGTACGATTTCTTTTTGGTTTCACAATCAGTTCGCCAAGGTACAGTGAGCCCAACCCATTTCATTGTACTACGTGACGATGCTAATTATGGACCTGATATTATACAAAAATTAAGTTATAAACTATGTTACTTGTATTACAACTGGCCTGGAACAGTTCGGGTTCCTGCGTGTTGTATGGTAAGTTTTACGTTATTAGTGTCACCTAATTGTAAGTATATAACAGAAATTAGAAATTAAATTAAATTAAAGATATAGAAAACTCTAACAAGTTTAATTCGGATGGAAATCATTCTTAAGAAAAACAATATTCTTTACTGTTAATGTTATTTTGCCTTTTTGTTATTATTACTTAGGTTGACATACAGTGATTATCATAATTATAGCCCACTTTTAATACACTAATACGAATCGGCTGAAAATTTTTCCCAAACGGCATATTTCCTCAAAATCTTCAAAAATGAGTAATTTAATATTTCAATTATGAATGGCAAAAAACTTTTTCACTTAAAATTAACGATTTAATAACGATTTCCTAAAAAGGAGTAAAAAACAAAGAAAAACAGCACCGTTTGCTGTATCAAAATTATAGCCCATATTCATATTTTGGTAAAAAAATCCGAATTCGTTACGGATTGATGGAAAACTACTGTCAATATTTAGTCTGGCCTCCATTTGCCTTAGTTAACTCAAAAATTCTCTTCCTCATTGAAACCACTAAATTTAATAAAAGGTACTTTTCGAAACTTTGTCAATCATTTCGACTTTGCGTTTTAAGATATCCAACTGTCTCCAATTGGCGATTTTCTATCGGGATGAGATCTGAAAAACATGCTGGCCAGTCAAGGACATCAACATAACATTCCTCCAAACACTCCTTTATACGTCTGCTCACATGGATTCTGGCATTATCCTATTGAAAAACCATTGGTTTCTCACGTAATTCCCTTAAATATGGAATGAGACTACTATCCAGAGTCTGAATATACTCTTCACTGTTTATTCGGCTCGATACAAACTTATATTCCAAGGTACCAAATGAACAAAATGTACCCCAAATTATGACGGAGCCACCTCCAAAGTCTGTCCTTGAAAAAAAAAAAAACATAGAATCCTTCCTCAAATCATGCTAATAAGTATCAAACCCATCAGGACCATCCAGGTTAAACTTCTTCTCATCAGTAAATATGACCTGTTAGGGTAAAAATTTATAAATATACTGTAAGCCAAAAGACGATGATTCAAGCGCGCGTATGTCAGATCGGTCGCAGTATGTCTTTCGGCAAAATCAAGTTGAGCAACCTTGTGGCGACTTAGCAACATAGATGCTTTGGTCAGTTTAGACCTATTTATGATTCCATAGGTCTTAATTACTCGCTAAACAGTCATCGCTGACATAGATTCGGCCACATGTGCGGCCAAAGCTGTACAAGCTGTTGCTGGCTTTCTTAATAATTTTGCGTTTATCGTGCGTAATGAGTAACGGTTTTCGCCCAGCACGTTTTCTTGATCCTTATTCTTCGGGGTTATCCAACAAAATTTCAATTACACTTTGACTTATTTTCATTTTGTTTTCGTAAAAGCCTCGAAATAGACTCTCCTGAGTCGAAAAGTGAGAAAATACGGGTCTTTTCATAATAAGATAATTGTTTTCCCAGCGGCATCTCTTAAAAACTATCTAAAATTACTTAATTACAATGTCTGTAAAGCCAAAAGTCTCAAATTTGCTACAGTGGGCTATAATTATGATACAGAAAAATGCAAGCAAAAAATGCAGAGCAAAAGTTAACGGTTAAAAGTTAAAAGTTAATTTTCCATAAATTGAACAAAAATTTTGATAAAATTTACTGAACATGCTCCAGTCTATAAAGTGCTGTAAAATTTATTTTTGAAAAACCTTAAAAATTTTGTTACTACGGTCTCAAAGTTTAAGTTCATGTTCAAGTTCATGTTCTTAAAATTCTCGATTATTGATTTGCTTTGATATGCATATGTGGTTTCGTTTGCCCTAATGATATACAATATGTATATGCCATTCATAGTAACTTTGCTCCCATACCTTACGTGATCTTCGATAATACATCAATTTACAATAGATCTATACATAATAGATAGATCTATACATTAAAATTTTTTTTTAAATATATGTAAGTCTGCTTAAAATATATTATATAATATTTGAATCGCTCTCAATCGGCCCTGAGCTAAATTTTATTTCTTTATTTAAAATCTTTTAAGTCTTAATATCGCATGCAAACTTATTTTATAATCTAGTTGTATATTAAAAATTTCCAAATAATTTTGTTCTGTTTTTTACATTATTATTTAGTACGCTCATAAGCTGGCATACTTGATTGGTCAAAGTGTTCAACGGGATATTGCAAGCAACTTATCGGAAAAACTTTTCTATTTATAAGAATGTAATGTCTTGCATAAGATGAACAAGTATAATAACATTTAATGAAATAAATGAAGGGAATATGAAATATATTTTAATGTTTATAAAACAAAAAACCAATAAAGAGTTTTTGGAATCATCTATATTGCAATTATTTCTTTCACTACTACTCTAAACTAAAATATTATAACAATGTATGGGAAATTCTCTAGAGTCGGGATTTGCTTTTGCAAATTTTCGTAGCCCTACCTTTAAAGTGAGGAGCCGAGCAAATACGAACTAGTTTTGGTCGCAATGTTCTAAAAAAAAAAAAAAGTGTGAGAAATGCTTTACAGTGCGTGTCCAAACTATGTACAGTGACGAACTAAATTATTGGCACAGCAAGCTTTTTAAACTTTAAAGCAATTTTGTAATAGTTTTTTAACGTTTTTTAGTGAAACAAAAAATGTACTAAATAGAATTGTTTTTTTTTTTTTTTTTTTTTTAAATTATACAGTAAAAATATTGCGAAAAACATCAACGTATTTTTTTTTTAAATTCAATGACCAAAAATAAACCGGTTTTGCTGAACAAAATTTAATTTTTTGCCATTTCTCAATAAGAGCTTGTTTTAGGTCGGATTGTTTTTTTATTAACCGATTTGAGATGCGCCTATCCAATTCTTTCCACAAGCGTTCAATTCTATTTAGGTCTGGAGACAGTGGTGGGTGCGGTAACACATGGGTGGTAGCCATATTTTGACGATATGGGCAGAATGCTTGGGGTCATTGTCATGTTGAAATGTGAACGAGCTTGGTGGTTGTAGCTTTTCAGAATTTTTTCAAAGGTTATCACTCAAAATGTTTAAATACAAATGTTTGTCCATTATCCCGTCTACAAATACAAATTCGGGCACACCTGCAGCAGATATGCAATATTGTTTTTGTGAAAAGAAGTATTCGGCATTCTCTAAGCAGTTTAACGCCCATCCGATCGAAATATATTGAATTTTCGCTCATCACAGAACAAGACTTGACTTCAATAATCAGATGGCGTGCTAAAATATTCCTTAGCGTAGTCCAAACGCTTCTTTTTATAACCACCTTTGATGCACGGTTTTCGTCTTGCCACACGCACTTTGTATTTGGCTTTGTGCAGTACTCTTCGTATCGTAATCGGGTACATATCCTTCCCCATTTCTTTTGTAACTTCAGCAGAAATCTGTGTAGATGTTATTTTGGGATTCACTTGCACCTTTCGAATGATTTTCCTGCATTCATGGCTGTTCAACAACTTAAGGCGACCTGTATGTTTATGAACTTTGCAGATTTGCGGCTTCCTTGGAGCGCTGCACGTATGTAGCTTCGAATAGAAAATCGGGTTCTTTCCATCTAGTTTATGCATAAAATCTGCCTTGTTTGTGCAAATGCAGGATAAGTTTCCTTTGAGCTATCGATGTCTCTTTTAGCTTAGGTAAGAAAAGTACAAAAATATGCTGAATTCTTACAAAACTTACTATGTATATTAAAATTGAAATTTGCGAAGCTTTAAATAAAGAAACCAGTGTTGCCAAATCAGCTTTTTTTCCCGTCAAATCTTGCTTTTTTGAAAAGCCGATTGCGGGAAAAATTCCAAAACAGCGGGCCGCGGGAATTCTGGATTTTTTTAAAAATAATTTGCTTTATTTCCGCTTTTTTTATTTATTGAAGAAATTTTCGTATTTTGTATGGATAATTCGTATGAACCAAGTAGTGCAGTAATTCAATTTTCAATGAACGAACCAAGCGGTAATAATATGGAACTAACTAAACTAGGATATGATTTATATCACTGGTGCGCATAATGAAAATGTTTTCGCGATTAGCATGCATACACACTCTCGCTTGCTACATGTACTATGAGCATTTGTATGCCTGTGTGCGAAGCTCTTGCCGACTGTAGCAATTTTACAGTCCAGCATTTGCATTTGGTCGATCTTGTGAAGTCCTCACATACATATGTATGTATGTATGTACACTTGCTCGCAGAACTCTGCGTACACTTGCAAACAAACCCCTATTTCTATGTTTACATGTATATTGTATTTAATATAGAAGACTTAAGGCAATACTTCTTTTTGTATAACAATTTTCATTTATTTATTAACATAATTATGTTTTCATTTTATTATTAAAACTAAACCTAATATTGAAAAAAATTATAAACAAAACACATTACCAAAAAATGACACCTCAAAAGTCTGCGTACATTTTAAGTTTGCTGCGTACAGCGCTGGAATTCACGATCACCGTTAGTTTTTGCATGTTTCTTTAATTCCTCTTCGCTCATTTGCGTAATTTGCTATCACTTTGAAAAGAAATTTGGCACGCGTTTCATCATGGAGCAAAAAGGGAAAGAAATATCGGTAGAAGTTCGTAAGCTTATATTAAAATATAGGTTAGAAGGCAAATCCTACCGAGAAATTGGTCTATTGGTAGGCAGAACTCATTCTTCGTGCCAAAGAGTGTACGACAATTATGTCTCATCGGGCTCTATATTGTCAAAGCCTCGTTCAGGCCGCCCACCCTTGCTCACGGAACGAGAGAAAAAACGTATTGTTCAATTGGTACCTCAAAATCCAATGATATCTGCTCACCAAGGACGTCTGGAAGTTGCAGAACGTTTCTCCAAAACTGTTTCTGAGGAAACCGTTCGACGCACTTGGAAAAAAGCGGGCTATCATGGCCGCGTTGCACGTAGGAAGCCACATGTATCAGAGGTGAACAGGAAAAAGCGTATGGACTTCGCCAATGAGCACATTTCCAAGCCTTCTAGCTTCTGGAAAAGGGTAATTTTCTCAGATGAGAGCAAGTTTTGCCTATTTGGCATAAAAGGAAAGAAAATAGTATGGAGAAAAAGCGGAACAGCCATGGATAAGGAAAATTTATTGCCTACAGTAAAGCATGGTGGAGGTGGTGTAATGGTGTGGGGATGTATGGCGGCTAGTGGCGTGGGAAATCTCTCTTTTATAGAATCAACAATGGACCATAAGGATTATATAAGAGTTCTTAGTGAGAATCTGCATCAGAGTGCCCAGAAATTGCACCTGGAGGACGAATTTTGCTTCCAACAGGACAATGATCCGAAGCATACAGCCCACAATGTAAAGCTCTGGCTACTTTTCAATGTAAAAAGCCAACTCCGAACGCCTCCCCAGTCCCCAGACCTCAATCCTATTGAGCATCTATGGGACTTACTCGAGCGTAGGATTCGGCAGCACACCATAAGGTCTAAGAACATGCTGAAGGAGGTCATGATGGAAGAATGGGGCAAAATAACTGCAGAGGACACTAAAAAGCTGGTTGAGTCAATGCCTCGCCGTCTGGCTGAGGTGTTAAAACGAAAAGGGTATCCTACAAGATACTAACAACTAACAAATTCCAGCGCTGTATGCAGCAAACTTAAAATGTACGCAGACTTTTGAGGTGTCATTTTTTGGTAATGTGTTTTGTTTATAATTTTTTTCAATATTAGGTTTAGTTTTAATAATAAAATGAAAACATAATTATGTTAATAAATAAATGAAAATTGTTATACAAAAAGAAGTATTGCCTTAAGTCTTCTATATTAAATACAATATACATGTAAACATAGAAATAGGGGTTTGTTTGCAAGTGTACGCAGAGTTCTGCGAGCAAGTGTATATACATTTGATTGTATGGGATGTGCTGTTCACAATTATGGGATATCACTTGTAGAAGCATTTGTATGCCTATGTGCGTTTACATGTGTTGCTTTACAATTTGCACAGGCTGTTGTGCACAGAAAGAATACATTTTCGCGACGAGCATGCACACACACACTTACATCCTTGCTACGTGTATGTGCTTTTGTGTGCGTGCGTCGCGAAACTCAATTCTTTCTCAGTATTTTCGTCTATCATCAGCCCAAAATTTGCCGTTGGTCTGCCTTGTGAAGTGAGCACATGCATACATACATTTGTGTATGTGTATGCTTGTATGGGATGGCAAGCTAATTGTCTCTGGATTTAGTAGTTTGTAAATTTTGTATGATTTGAATCGTAGGGTGACTATCAAATGGGCCATTATGACTTAATTAGAAATTTTTGACAATAATGAGTAAAGCTTGAGTGTAATATGACATATGTATTTCATATATTGCAAAGCATTTAATAAAGTTCGTAGTGTTTTACGATAATTTTTTCGGTTGAAAATGTGTATAAAATAATTTTAATTATATATAATTATTTACGGATATAAACACATTTATAAACATGATTAGCAATAATAATATATAAATGTACTTATGTACATACATATGTATGTTCATACATAGTACATCTGTGTAAAGTGGTTATGACAGTCCGTAAGACCGACCAAATGCAAATGCTGGGCTTTAAAATGGCTACAAGCAGTAAGAGTAACGAACGCAGGTCACAAATGCTCATACATGTGGCAAGGGACTACAAATGTGTGTGTGCATGCCCGTCGCGAAATCATATTTATGCGTATCAACGCTTTCATACCCTTCCCACGAATAACCATCGAAACGCTTACATGTTGCTTGCATGAGCGTGACAAACGCTTTTATGATTTCGGTATACCCTTCACTCAAAAGGAAAGAGCTGGGATCGTCGCGAACAATTTTAAATTTCTGTGCGCTGCTGCTATTTGAGAGGCCATGGAGAGAGAGAGAGAGAGAGAGAGAGAGAGTAGGACAAATAGCGCATAGCCGTGCTTCATATAAGAATGGCACCATTTTGTTTGAGCGCTTGCAGCACACTGATTTTGTCGTGCAATATTTTCACTGCTTGAGCCTCAAGAGACTGAGCCGAGCAAATACGAAGTTGTGTAGTCTCCTCAGCGCATTTTTTCGTCGGTGAAAAAATTTGTTCTAGATGTCTAGCACTAACCAGAGAACACATAGACTAGACAACTAGTGGAAAGCTTTTTGCACGCTTTTTTTGAGGCTTTAGCACCCCAGACAGCTTTGGACTCGCTCGGCTCCTTACTTTTAGGTTCGAGCTACGAAAAAATACGAACGCACAATCATTTCGCTTCATGCGCTCGACCGAGATGGTCAACTTTTGAACAAAAGATCCCTCTATGCTCAATGTTTCCCTTGCTCTCTCTCTCTCTCTCGATGCTCTCTGCTCTCTCGAATGTGTATATGTATGTATACATGTGAGGCTCACATTGTGAGCACAAGCAGCAGCTCACGAAAATTGAAATTTCTTCGCAGCAAGAACCCATGTCTTCCCTTCTGTGAAGAGTATACCGAACTTTTTAAACCGTTTGCCATGCGTTTTCGTTATTATTTGTGGGAAGAGTATGAAAGCGTTGGTGCGCATAATGAAAATGTTTTCGCGACGAGCATGCACACATACACTGTCCCTTGCTACATGTACTATGAGCATTTGTATGCCTGTGTGCAAAGCCCTTGCTGGCTATAGCAATTTGAAATCCTAGCATTTGCATTTGGTCGATCTTGTGAAGTGCTCACACTTACAGAAATATGTTTGATTGTGTGTACGCAGGGGCCGCGATGCTCACAAATGATGGGGTAATCATTGTAGAAGCAGTTCAGTGCCTTTATATGTATGTGCGTGTGTGTATGTTTATGTATGATTTTGTTTCAATGGTCGTGGGTTTGCCTATCAGAATGATTTTTGCTAAAAATGTAGTACCTGATCAATCCCTGTGGCCAAATTGGAATGCGATTTTCGATCCCTTGTACCTGCACATATACAGGTGAAATTTACCTTTTTAATAAGAAGCATATGTATGTACATACATACATATACTGGCTAAATGGACCCATTTTAAAGGGTGCATCTGTTAGATGTCATAAAAATCATGCAATTAAAAAATACCTTTAAAAGTAATAGGAAGTGCACTTGTTACTTTAGTTAATCATCTACTTAAATGTAAGCGCGCCTCTTCAATTAAAACCTAAAATCGTTCACACAATTCAAAGTTGTCGTAGGCACACGTCAATGCTCATGTCGCATGCATACACATATAAACATACACTCACGCACATACATATAAAGGCACTGAACTGCTTCTACAATGATTACCCCATCATTTGTGAGCATCGCGGCCCCTGCGTACACACAATCAAACATATTTATGTAAGTGTGAGCACTTCACAAGATCGACCAAATGCAAATGCTAGGATTTCAAATTGCTATAGCCAGCAAGGGCTTTGCACACAGGCATACAAATGCTCATAGTACATGTAGCAAGGGACAGTGTATGTGTGCATGCTCGTCGCGAAAACATTTTCATTATGCGCACCAACGCTTTCATACTCTTCCCACAAATAATAACGAAAACGCATGGCAAACGGTTTAAAAAGTTCGGTATACTCTTCACAGAAGGGAAGACATGGGTTCTTGCTGCGAAGAAATTTCAATTTTCGTGAGCTGCTGCTTGTGCTCACAATGTGAGCCTCACATGTATACATACATATACACATTCGAGAGAGCAGAGACCATCGAGAGAGAGAGAGAGCTAGGGAAACATTGAGCATAGAGAGATCCTTTGTTCAAAAGTTGACCATCTCGGTCGAGCGCATGAAGCGAAATGATTGTGCGTTCGTATTTTTTCGTAGCTCGAACCTAAAAGTAAGGAGCCGAGCGAGTCCAAAGCTGTCTGGGGTGCTAAAGCCTCAAAAAAAGCGTGCAAAAAGCTTTCCACTAGTTGTCTAGTCTATGTGTTCTCTGGTTAGTGTGTCTAGTCTATGTGTTCTCTGGTTAGTGATAACTAGAGCTGGAGAACCATCGATAGAGACGGTACTCGATGGATTTCCCAACGATGGTTCAAACCATCGACATTATCGATGGTTCCATCGAAAATTCTTTATATATTAAAATCAAAAATGTTGCAAATTAAATACATATTTACATACTATGAATGCAAAGGTTCAACAAACAAGGTTTATTCAGTCCAGTTTTCTTAAAAATATATAACGGGTTTCTTTCAGTTGCTTAACAAAAATAATTATAATAAAAATAAAAAAATACAAAAAATATAAAAGATAATTTCAATTTCAAATCTTACTACTATAATAAAGCTTAAATTTCTAGATCAACTTCATTCTCCATTTCAGTTGCTTAATAAAAATAATATAAAAAAAAAGTATAAGAGATCATTTGACTTTCAAATCTTACTACTACAATAAAGCTCCATTTTCTAGATCAACTTCATTCTCCAACCATTGATTTTTGTTCAGAAAAATTATTTGGCTGCAAATCAAGTACCATCATGCGAGCAAGGGACTCGTCAATTCGCGCCTTCCTGGTCGACGTAGAACCATAGCACTGGCTACGAAGAAAAAATGATTTTAAGTCGGTTGTACTTTTGGTCTTTTCAGTATTTTGCTCAAATAGGTGGACTTGTCTTAAGTGCTCCATCAAATTAGATGTGTTCCCACTTGTGCGGTATTCTTTGCCGCAATGTCGAGATCTGGCAAAGACTTTATTATTTAAGCGGTCAAAATGGGACCAAACTTCCGAAACGCATTTTTTTCGTTTGCGGTCGATGGGAGCAGCGGCGTTAGGTGGACTTGAAGTTGTTGAAGGCGTAGGGGCGACAACATCTTTTTCTAAGAAATTACAGAATACATTAAAATAGACTACAAATGATTTTGTACAAACTTACTCGACGTAGCGACAAATTTGTCCATATTAAATGAGGAACTGCCAGTTGATAGGAAATAGATTGATTTGGTTCGCTACAATGTTGAATTGCAATAGTTACTTTGTAAATCTAAAAACAAATAAAATAAGAAGACAAGATTTCTGACTTACGCGTGCACACTCTCCACTCAAATTAAATTGTCGATATATTGACCATCGAGAAATTTCCATCGATGTATCAAACAAATAAAGTTCCATCGATTATATCGATAGTTCCATCGATGGTTCTCCAGCTCTAGTGATAACATATAGCACTAACCAGAGATAGTGCTGCAAAATAATCGATATTCCGTAATATCGATATTCGCGATATTTTCAGAGAAAAAGATCGATAAAAACGATATATCGAACACTTCTTTTAAATGTTAATTTTCTTGCTTAGAATCTATTATAATATTTATATTAATTATGACTTCTTAATGGATAAAATGGCAACCATTTCAAGATTAAAATAAAAGCAACAGCATCAAACAAAAACAAATTTATTCAACCGAACAAAGTCGTATAACAAATTATTTTTCATTAACTTAAACCTAAAACAGCAATTCATTAAAGCTTAAATTCACTATGCTCCTTAAAATTATATTATAATAATAACAAAAACAATTGCCTCCATGGCAGTTTGAAAAAAAAAGAAATTAAAACAAAACCCATTGGTTTTTATTTAAAAAAATTAGTTTGTTTACTGTTTCCGGTTTTAATGACGCCCTTCTGGAATTAGCAATCATTCCAGCTTTGCTAAACATCCTCTCGCTCTCAGAGAACGTTGCCTCATATTTTTTATTTACGAAGTGCAAAATGCTACCGGACTTGGGTGCCAATTCACTCTCTTGCAGCGATGGATGCATGCGTGTTAAGTGATTTTTAAGGCTTGTGGTATTTCCACTTGTTTTGCAGACCTTAAAGCAATTTCTGCACACCGCACAACCATCCTTTCCTTTTTCAAAATATTTCCACACTTCGGATTTTTTTGGGGCTCCCACGGTCTTATTTTCTTCATCGGAGTCAACCCTCGCCGCGCCTAAAACACACAAGCTATGATTCCAAGCTTTTCCAATAGTATATATCAATTGTACTTACGTTTTCTTCCCAATAACTGATCCATTTTTTTCTTTCTATTGCAATTAAATTAAATCAATCAATTTGTATACAATTTAGCAAAATTAAATAAATGCGCTTCTTACACAGTTAAAACCAACGCCAAGAATAACCATTTTTTCGATATATCGATACTAAGAAAGCCATATCGATCTTTTGCCAAAATTCGAAAATATCGATTATAACGATTCCGATCCGATATTTTTGCAGCACTAACCAGAGAGGTTATTGCATATAGTAAAATTGCCAAAATGATTTTGCCCAATCGGTCAAATTGTTAAAAAAAATAATACTAAATGTGCCAATAATTTTGTTCAGCAAAATTTTGGTCTTTTTTGGTTATTTAATTTTTTCTATTCGGTTCATTTTTTTTTTTTTTTTCATTAAAAAAACGTTTCAAAATATTTGAAAAATTGCTTTAAAGTTTAAAATCCTTGCTGTGCCAATAATTTAGTTCGTCACTGTATGTATGTATGTGTTCTCTGGTTAATGCTGTTAGATTCGGGCTACGAGGATATGGGAACGTAAAATCAATATTGAAATCCAGTTCCTTGAAGGCATCAGGGGATCTCGAATAGAGCTTTATTTCTTGTTAGGACAACAAATACAAAAAATAACAAATGTTATAAACCATCCACTTAAGTAGAGAATATGAATATATAGGTGCATTATTTCTGTATTATAAATCTCATTTCTAGTTTTTTAATAATTAACATTTTATTAATTAATCAATCAAAATGTAATATTAAAAATTATAGGATGGATGTCATTCGTAATTAAAATCGGAAATTAACTCCATCTATAATGAGCATAAGCTCGATTACTTTCGCATTGCCTATGTAAATCGTTCTTTTTTTTTATAACTCTTCCTTGACCACACGCAGCATCTAAAATTTCCCAAGCTAGTTTTTCCGGTAAATGAACTTTACGATCTTTTTCACGAGCTGCATCCAATAGCCATTTCATCGCAAGAAAATATGATTTCTTTTCTGTCACGGGTACAGGGACTTGGTATTTGACACCGCCTCTTTTAATTGCTGACAACTGGAGTAAGGGTCGTGCATTTTCAATGGCATTTTTTAAAAGTTGTTCCGAATCAATTATTATATTCTCTTTCTCCGTACCAGCAAGAATCAATCTTTCAATCTGGGTTCGCTTGATAGTTTCGAATGTTTCGGTTAATAACTCTCTTGCCAAACTTTTATTGCCTTTTTTAGTAATATACTTTATAAGCTTATTTTTGAGTTCACCATAAAATATGGAATCAGATAAATCATTCGTAGCTGCTTTTACTGGGATATGTGATGCGCTGCTTCTGTTTGTTTCTTTTTTCAAACTAGGCTCCGCAAAATGGGAAGGGTACATTGACATTAAGCGGCTACATTTTAAAAACCTTCAACCATAATGAAAATAAAATTTTAGTTCGCCATTTAAATAAACACTATCATTAATATTTACCTTAAAGCTGTTGCTGTTGCTGGCAAGTACCCCATGTTTATACTTATATAACTGATAGAGGTGTGTTTCTGGAACAATAAATCGATATCTTCAGGGAGGGATATTCCCGTAATTAATATCACTGACCAAAGAACACATAGATGAGACATGTAGAACCAACTTTTTCACCACTGCACTATGGTCCAGATTAAGTTTTTTTTGGCATAAAGTCGAAAAATTTATTTATAAGATCCAAACTTCGCAAATTTTATTTTTATGGCACTTATAATTTGTACACCAAATTTTGGATCAGTGCGACCACGCCCACTCTTGCCGTTCTTGCAAACTAGTTGATCTATTTAGTTACTTATTTATATTTAATTTTCTTCTTCATCTAATTCAATATTATAATGATTATTGTCCTCATTATCATCAGAATCATCCTCCAGTTCGTTGTCATTTGAAGCTGTACACGGAAGCTCTAAAAGATTTAGCACCTCTTATGAAAATGTTTTTTTTTTTTTTGTATTTTTTCTTTTTATTTCCTTTAAGCAAACACTTGATAATAGTGGATCCGATTAATCCAAAGCTCTGTAAAATATATCAACCACAGTATTGATCCGACTATTTTTTCGTGAATGTGACAATCTGTCTTTTTTGTAAATTTTATTGCGTGCCTCTGAAGCGTTTTCGCCTAATGATCCTAGGGGAACCAAACTCGAATTATTTATCTGGTATCGCTAAAGCTGGTAATAGATGCAAATAGGATAAGGTTGGGCGTCCCGTTTCTGTGGGGTCTTGCAGTTTTCATTAATAGTAATTGATATTTTCGACGCCAGCCATACGGTATGCTTATACAAGAACCGTTCAAGCATATACATAGTTACATTTGGGTAGATATCTATGAATTTAACTATTAACATTACTGATTTTTTTTTATCCATTTCTTTCTTCATCTCATATTCGATATTGTTAGACTCATTCACGAAAGTGAAATGAGTATATTGGTTTTGTGCAATGTCCGTCTTGCTGTCCGTCCGTCTGTCCGTCTGTCCGTATGAACGCAATCTATTTCGGCGCCATTGAAGCTAGAGTCTTGAAATTTGGAACACATACTCGTGTATATCTCCGATTTATAAAGTGTTAAAATTTTCCCAATCCACGCACTAGGGGCGTGGCAAATCGGAAAATGCATTTTCCGATATACCAGAAATCATGTTTGTTGAAGAGCTAGTAAGCTGAAATTTGGTATGTAGGTCCGCGCCGATCACCCAAGATCACAAGCTATGGCGGATATATCTCCGCCCATTAGGGGCGTGGCAAATCGGATAAAACTGTATCTCCTAAAGTTATAAACCTAGAATGCTGAAATTTTGCATGTAAGCTGATGTTTTAATTCTATGAAGATAGGTGAAAAAATTATATATCTACGCCCACTAGGGGCGTGGCAAATCGGACCTGAAGATATAGTGATTTTCCGAATTCTGCTATATTTTAGGCACTATTGATGCTAGAGACCTGAAATTTTGTATATATACGCGGGTTGACCACCCACGTCCAATGGTAGATATATGTCCGCCTATAGGGGGCGTGGCAAACCGCAAAAGTTTATATCTCCTACAGTTTAAGAGCTAGAAGCTTCAAATTTGGATAGTTAAGTTACTGGTGGCCTCCTCTATCGATGCTCCAAAAATAATTTTTAAGCCTCTTTAGGGGCGTGGCATATCGATAAATACCCTGTAATTTTCACATTTTTTGAGCGTAAGAATTCAAATTTTGCATTTAGGTAACCGGTTGCTCGTTCTAAAAACTGGCTAAAATTAAGGAGTCTACGGCTACTAGGGGCGTGGCAATCGGCATTTACAGTGCCCGAATTGCGACATTTATATGCGTCAGCCATCTATTTATGTATATGTACACATAAGTAGGCTTAATAGGCATTGATGGCACGGAAGGAAACATTTTTATAAAATTAATAAAATATAAAAAAGCTAAAATAAAAATTTGCAATTTACAAAAAAGTGTTTTCAGCGGGATTTGAACTCGCACCCAACCCAAATAGCATGTTTGTCAAAATAGCTAAAATAAAGATCGTCGGCGCTTCAGCCTATAGCACCACCGCGTCGTTTCGATCAAGAGTAGTTAAAACGAAATCACATTATTGTTATGACGCCGCATAGCAAAGAAAAGCCAGTGTAGCGGCTGGAAATTCAAAAACAATGCAAAGACAAATCAATCGCAACGGGATTCTTAGAATATGCTAGAGCACGCATTTATGTGTACATACATACACACATACAAATGAGCGCGTGTATAAGGCTGGAATGCTTGATGCTATGCGTGCAGGCTTACATATATACATATATACATATGTATGTATTTGCGTATATGTATTTGAGGGCTATTTAAGAAGAAACACATTTAAACTTGTAAAATTATTCGACTAAGAAAATGAAAAGTATTAAGTGTCATTCAGTCAAGCTCGCACCTTCCCAATAAAATATCTATTTTATAAAAAACGAAATATGTATGAAAAAATAAAAAAAAATAACACAGTAAACGTTCGAACCTCCCCTACTCTAACATTACTTGCGTCGCCCTTAGCACCCGCGCCACTGCTTTGCTCGAGCAATCAGTTGCTAAAATAGAATTGCTTAATAAGAGAGCGTCATCAGACAAAACTACAGCAACGGCTGGAAAGTCCAGAAATCAATCGAAATTCTAAGAATGTGAGAAAAGGCGCGCTTCTGTCTGTACGCATAGAATAGACGATGAGTGTGTGCACAAGCATGGATATAAATATATAATAAAAATCAAAATTGTATAAATTATATATGTATGTAATTTGAATGCAATAGCTATCGATGATTTTCCAATTTTAATGGCATCATGCCGTGTTTTTTGCTGCGCACTAGACTTGAAAATTGCACTATATACTCTGGTTGACAGCGTTTGGGCTGTGAATGAGTCTTCTGCTATCGGTATCGCCCGATTGCAACGTTCTTACGTGTTTTTATACCCTGAACCCATTGAAAATGGGAAATCAGGGTATAATGGTTTTGTTAAAATGTATGTAACAGGCAGAAGGAGGCGTGGCAGACCCCACAAAGTATATATATTCTTGATCAGGGCGACGAGCTGAGTCGATTTGGCCCTGTCCGGCTGTCTGTCTGTCCGTCTGTCCGTCTGTGCGTCCGTCCGTCTGTCCGTCTGTCCGTCCGTCCGTCTGTCCGTCTGTCCGTATGTTTGAACGCGTCGATTTCCGAAGATATAAGAGCTAGAGACTTGCATTTTTCTTTTTAAATGACCGTATATACAGCGCGGACGTCGAGTTTGCTTTTAAATTTCGATAAATCATCCCGTTATGTTTTTATCGAGTAAAAACATTCAAGTTCATATCAGATGCCACTATAGCTAATTGTGAATGATTTTTCTTTTTTTTAAATTTCGCAAATATTCAATATAATATGTAGATCATATGCTGAAAGTTTCATTAAATTCCGTTCAGTCAAAAATTAATAAAAAACAAGTAAGAAAGCTCTAGCCGAGACTACTCGACTACGAGATCCTCTGAACCCTTGGAGTAATAGCTATTTCAATAATTTTTCGCGTCTTTCAGTTTACACAAGAAACACGCACACACACACACACACACACACACACACGCACGTTCGCACACACAGGCATACATACACATACATACACACACATACACACACATACACACACACACACACACACACACACACACACACACACACACACACACACACACACACACACACACACACACACACACACACACACACACACACACACACAAACATTTACATACATATACACACACAAGCATAAACACGCATGGGCGGCAGTGAGCGCTTACTATTAGAACTTAATTGCTTAATAACTTTTTGTGGACATACGATCTTCATGAAACTTGCAGATTATGATTATAACATGGATATGCATGTGATTGCCAAAGCACAAGTCTCTAGTATTTGAAATACGCTTTTTACAAAAGTGAGAGTGAGGGGGTGAATTTAAGGGTGGGGGGTAAATTTTAACAAAACCCGAAATTGTATAAATTGCATATAAGCGTACATAAAGGTGTAGAAGATATAATTTTCTAGCTGGTTTTCGATAAGGTTTTTTATCGATAAAAAAAGATCGGGATGAGTTATCGATTTTTAATGATAAACTTGATATGCGCGCTGTAATTACGGACATTTAAAAAAAAAATTTGAAGTCTCTAGCTCTTATATCTTCTGAAATCGACGCGTTCATACATACGGACAGACGGACAGACGGACAGGGCCAAATCCACTCAGCTCGTCACCCTGATCAAGAATATATATACTTTGTGGGGTCTGCCACGCCTCCTTCTCCCTGTTACATACATTTCAACAAAACCATTATACCCTGATTTCCCATTGAAAATGGGTTCAGGGTATAATAATCAAA
The DNA here is from genome assembly GCF_054131065.1 of Drosophila arizonae. Lineage (NCBI taxonomy): Eukaryota > Metazoa > Arthropoda > Insecta > Diptera > Drosophilidae > Drosophila > Drosophila arizonae. Next base: position 31,559,586 of record NC_142923.1, on the reverse strand, counting down.
TATTTGGCCAATTAATAAACGCACGTGCAGCAGCTACAACAGAAACACATCAGCTTTTTGTTTCGTTTAGTTTTGGTAGATGGCGCAGCAGCAGTGAATATATTTGAGTTTTGCCAGCGCCACTAGGAGGAATGAGGTGGCCTAGTGTGTTAACTGCCTGACGCTCGATCGAGAAGTCGCGGTTCGAATCCCGATCGATGCAACTGATGTTAATTTTTTTTAATTGTTTAAAAATATTTTTATATTTTCATAAATGAGTTTTCTATTTAATTTATATTTTTAAATACACCGAAATTGAAATTTTAACTATACCTTATGTGCGTTTTTAATAGTTTGGTTATTCTAGCAGATTCTTAGAATCACATCAGCAGTTAGTTTCGTTTAGTTTTGGTAGTTGGCGCTGCAGCAGTGAATCTATTTGAGTTTTGCCAGCGCCACTAGCAGGAGTGAGGTGGCCTAGTGTGTTAGCTGCATGACGCTTGATCGAGAAGTTTTTTTTAATTGTTTCAAAATATTTTTATATTTTATTAAATGAGTTTGGTATTTTATTTATATTTTTAAATACATCGAAATTGAAATTTCAGCCATACTAAATGGGCATTTTTATTTGTTCATTATTTGTTCAGGGTAGTATCTAGTCGAGCACTCTCGACTAGAGTTTTCTTACTTGTTATTTATATTGGTGTAAATCCAATCCGATACCGATTGAATTTGCCGGTTGTTGCTGCGCCATATATCAATAAGTTCGTTGTTACTAAACACGAACGTGCCTATGTATTAACAAAATGTGAGAAAAGGGGGACGAACGGGGATGAGTTTATGGTTTCCCATGGAAGACAAGACTCAAAAGTACAATCTGGACCAATTAGTTGCTTTCACCATGGAACAGCTTATTAGTTATATTCCACGAAACACGGAGAACGCATGTTAATTTTCTAAGAAAATACACATAAATTGAACATTATACGAAACTAAAATTCACAAACTATACATAAAATAAAACATTACATTAGATAGTGCATATCTGGAAGTTCACTTTCCATAATTAAGTTCAATTTTCTGGATTAAATTTACGCGTGTGGCAGAACACAAAGCTACAGATGAATTTTGCGCCAATTTTTATTCAATAATCAGCTGATCGATAGTTCACTTTTAAAAGCTCTCATAATGCTTTGGTTTCACTTCTAAAGATTTTTATTATCATTATACCCTGAACCCATTTTCAATGGGAAATCAGGGTATAATGGTTTTGTTGAAATGTATGTAACAGGCAGAAGGAGGCGTGGCAGACCCCACAAAGTATATATATTGTTGATCAGCGCGACGAGCTGAGTTGATTTGGCCCTGTCCGTCTGTCTGTCCGTCTGTCCGTCTGTCCGTCTGTCCGTCCGTCCGTCTGTCCGTCTGTCCGTATGTATGAACGCGTCGATTTCAGAAGATATAAGAGCTAGAGACTTCAATTTTTTTTTCAAATGTCCGTAATTACAGCGCGCAAATCAAGTCTATCATTAAAAATCGATAACTCATCCCGATCTTTTTTTATCGATAAAAAACCTTATCGAAAACCAGCTATAAAATTATATCTTCTACACCTTTATTGCTAGAGTCTCCAAATTTTTAATGTATGCTTGTATGCAATTTATACAATTTCGGTTTTTGTTAAAATTAACCCCCCACCCTTAAATTCACCCCCTCACCCTCACTTTTGTAAAAAGCGTATTTCAAATACTAGAGACTTGTGCTTTAGCAATTACATGCATATCCATGTTATAATCATAATCTTAAATTTTCAAGAACAAAAATTGAGCATAGAGACATCTTTTATTCAACATTTGACCATCTCGGTCGAGCGCATGAAGCGGAATGATTGTACCTTCGCATATTTTCGTAGCGCGAACCTAAAAAGTGAAGAGCCGAGTAAATACGAAATTGATAGGCCCTTGGAGTCCGATTTTTCGGTGTTGAAAAACTTTGTACTACATGTCTAGTCTATGTGTTCTCTGGTCAGTGACATAACAAAGCATAACACACATACATATGTAAATCTCATCCGCTCTGTTAATTGCATACTCCTCTTTATTTATATTCTTTTAAACTCTGTACAAAAATAGTCTTCATTCGCGCAACCCCTACAAATTTGTCACCCTCGCATCGAAATAACTTTGCCTAAACAGTGTCCACAGACTCGGCATTAAATTAATAAATAATAAGCTAAATTATATCGTTTTGGTTTTTATTTTTTGCCTTCGTAAATGATTGGAGCCAGAGTTGTCGAAAAAGCTCGGCAGCTTCAAACATTTTGGTGACCCCGACGTGATCCTAATACACTCTGTGGTGCTCGCTTAGCGCGTTAAAAGTTATTACACCATCTTGGCGTCGCTCATCAGTGAAATTTAAAAAACATTTGTGCAAGATAGTGCATTCAAATTATCAATTTCATTGTGACACAACCTTGTAAAACATTTAACATTTCGTTCGAACTGCATATATGTATGTGTATGCAATTGTCTTGAGTTTTTTGCATCCTCTTTATACCCTGAACCCATTTTCAATGGGAAATCAGGGTATAATGGTTTTGTTGAAATGTATGTAACAGGGAGAAGGAGGCGTGGCAGACCCCACAAAGTATATATATTCTTGATCAGGGTGACGAGCTGAGTTGATTTGGCCCTGTCCGTCTGTCTGTCCGTCTGTCCGTATGTATGAACGCGTCGATTTCAGAAGATATAAGAGCTAGAGACTTCAAATTTTTTTTTTTTAAATGTCCGTAATTACAGCGCGCATATCAAGTTTATCATTAAAAATCGATAACTCATCCCGATCTTTTTTTTATCGATAAAAACCCTTATCGAAAACCAGTTATAAAATTATATCTTCTACACCTTTATTGCTAGAGTCTCCAAATTTTTAATGTATGCTTACATGCAATTTATACAATTTCGATTTTTGTCAAAATTAACCCCCCACCTCTAAATTCACCCCCTCACCCTCACTTTTGTAAAAAGCGTATTTCAAATACTAGAGACTTGTGCTTTGGCAATTACATGTATATTCATGTTATAATCATCTGAAAGTTGCAATCTGAAAGTTTCATGAAGATCGTACGTCCATAAAAAAAGTTATTAAACAATTAAGTTCTCATAGTAAGCGCACACTGCAGCCCATGCGTGTTTATGCGTGGGTGCTTGTGTGTGTATGTGTTTGTGTATGTGTGTGTATGTGTTTGTGTATGTGTATGTATGTGTTTGTGTATGTGTAAGTGTATGTGTGTGTGTATGCGTTTGTGTATGTTTTTTTTTTGTTTTTTTTTTTTTTTTTATATTCATTTATTGGCAAAATTATATAACAAATTACAAGTTGCGTGGTGGCTAGGATAGCGCGAGTTATGCAATCAATGCAACCAAATACGCTCATGCAAATTGCACAACCAATTGCACTTGTGCATGGGAATGACAATAATGACCAACTCAGCATAATCATGCAGAAATATTTAAAAAGAGATCAGATTACAAAAGCATAAACAACGTAAGCGTCTTCGCCGCTTCCGTTGTAAATGCCCAGCTAGCAACAACAAATGTAAGCAACGTATATATAACAAGTAAGAAAACTCTAGTCGAGAGTGCTCGACTAGCTACTACCCTGAACCCAACAAATAAAAATGCCCATTTTGTAAGGCTGAAATTTCAATTTCGATGTATTTAAAAATACAAATAAAATACCAAACTCATTTAATAAAATATAAAAATATTTTGAAACAATTAAAAAAGTTAATATCAGTTGCACCGATCGGGATTCGAACCGCGACTTCTCGATCGAGCGTCATGCAGCTAACACACTAGGCCACCTCACTCCTGCTAGTGGCGCTGGCAAAACTCAAATAGATTCACTGCTGCAGCGCCATCTACCAAAACTGAACGAAACTAACTGCTGATGCGATTCTAAGAATCTGCTAGAATAACCAAACTATTAAAAACGCACATAAAGTATGGTTAAAATTTCAATTTCGGTGTATTTAAAAATATAAATTATATAGAAAACTCATTTATGAAAATATAAAAATATTTTGAAACAATTAAAAAAATTTAACATCAGTTGCATCGATCGGGACTCGAACCGCGACCTCTCGATCGAGGGTCAAGCAGCTAACACACTAGGCCACCCCACATCTGCTAGTGGCGCTGGCAAAACTCAAATAGATTCACTGTTGCTGCGCCATCTACCAAAACTAAACAAAACTAACAGCTGATGTGATTCAACGAATGTTTTTGTTGTAGCTGCTGCCCGTGCGTTTGTTAATTGGCCAAATATTTGATTATTTTTTATTAATTTTTGACTGAACGGAATTTAATGAAACTTTCAGCATATGATCTACATATTATATTGAATATTTGAGAAATTTAAAAAAAGAAAAATCATTCAAAATTAGCTATAGTGGCATCTGATTTGAACTTGAATGTTTTTACTCGATAAAAACATAACGGGATGATTTATCGAATTTTAAAAGCAAACTCGACGTCCGCGCTGTATATACGGTCATTTAAAAAAAAATTCAAGTCTCTAGCTCTTATATCTTCGGAAATCGACGCGTTCAAACATACGGACAGACGGACAGACGGACGGACGGACAGACGGACAGACGGACAGACGGACAGACGGACAGACAGACAGACGGACAGGGCCAAATCGACTCAGCTCGTCGCCCTGATCAAGAATATATATACTTTGTGGGGTCTGCCACGCCTCCTTCTGCCTGTTACATACATTTCAACAAAACCATTATACCCTGATTTCCCATTTTCAATGGGTTCAGGGTATAAAAATAAAGCAACATATATATATATATATATAAACAGGCATTTGCATATGCCAAGAAATACTTTACAGTTAGTCTTAAGATTCATTCCGAACAGAACAGAAGTTCTTTTTATCAATAAAGCGAGAATTACAATATCTAAAGATATTAAGCGTGTTTTTATTGAACTATCACTTAAAGTATATGAACATCTAAAGATAGTTTTGTTTTCAGTGATTAACAGTTTTATTGTACTTGTGTATCTCAAGATATATGAAGTATAGTGCAAAAACCATAACTGGCGCAGCCGAAACCGAACAAGTGCGTTTTGTTTAACCGAAGTTAATCCCCATAAACAAAAAGTGCGTTCTATTCAACAAAAGTTAATCCGCATAAACAAAAATAAAACTATAAAAACTGCAACGTATGCATAAAAGAAAACTGTTGGCGTATAAAATCTCTTAGCAAGTGTAAGCACAATTGTGTTTAGTTGATGTTGCCGACAAATTTGTGCAGAAATAAATAAAACCGCAACAGCAAACTAATTCGTGAGTTAGCAGTTAACTCAAAAAAGTGACAATTTTATGTACCCAAGGTACTCAACGAACAAAAGCACTATCCATAAATTTGACAAAAACCGCAGAATCGAAAATACAATTATGGAAGAGGAGCTTCAAAATCTAAGAGGAGTCATACTCCAGCAAGAAGCAGCGCTAAACTCACTCAGACAACAACAACAACAACAACAACAACAACAACAACAACCAACCCAGTGGTTATCGAACAAAGACATCATCCAACAATTTCGCCAACTACGACAGCTGGATGATCAACATGATGTGTTGGCCTTCATCAGATCAGTTGAATTTCTCATGACGCTGTGCCAAGGAAATGAGCTGCTAATTCAATTCGGCACCAGCATCGTCGCCAACGAGAAGGTCTCGGGAGCAGCAGCAGACTACATTAGACAGCTGGGGATGGAACCAACCTGGCAACAGATGAAGACGAAACTAATGGAGCAAATGCGTCCGAAGACGACTTACGAGGATGTGTTCGACAGATGCAGATACATTAAAGTAAGTAGTTTAAGAGAGCTATTTTTAGAATTTGAAAAGGCAAAATGCGAGATAAATAAAATATACATGTTCGACGAATTAAAACCTACAATATACGAAAACGATAAAGTAGATAGAGATTTGTTAAATATATTAATAAACAAAATAGACACCCCATTCAGAATTCATGTCGATCAAGGAATTTCTATGCATGCTCTTCAAACAAGATATTCTAACATTAAAGCACTAGATGATCCTAGGGCTATATCACAGAGATATAGAAAAACAATTAACAACACTTACCAGAAGCAAAACAACGCTAACACTAATATTAACACAAGAACTAACACTAACATTAACACTAACACTAACACTAATACCAACACCACATACAACAGACAAAATCAAAACAGCCAGCCCCCTTATAATAACAAGAACACTGGTCAAATAAATCAACAGCCAGATAACAGAACACAACTTAACCATAATCCTAGACCAAATTATAACAGCAAAAACAATGGCTCAAGACAAACAAGAATGTCTCATATGAGCGTCGATACCCAAAGGAACGATTCCACTCCTATGGAAATCGGAACTTTGGAAGAAAATCAGGGAGAAGAAGTAAATTTTTTGATACCTTGCCTAGGGCAAACCTACCCATAATAACATGGACAATAGGAAAGGAGGAAATCAGATGCTTAGTCGACACTGGTGCAACGACAAGCATCTTAAAATCAAAAGTTCTTGAATACCAGTACCCAAAAATTGAACTCACCAGACCTTGCTCTTACAAAACCCTTAACGGTGTTAATATTGTAAAATACGCCGTAACCACACCTTTCCCCAAAGAAATTCCATACTTAGGAACACTCCAGTGGAAACTTATAGATTTCCCAAATGAAAATTTCTCAGCAATAATAGGGCAAAACTTTCTAAAAGCATTTAAAGCTCAAATAAATAATACTGAACGATACGTACAATTACTAGACAAGAAATTCTATTTTTTAGACTACGAATATCCAGAATCAATGCACAACGCTTGTGCTCTGCAACCTATAAACATAGATCATATACGAGACCGTCTCAACCTCGAACATTTAAATGACGAAGAACGCCAAGCGGTCGAAGCTCTACTTGCAGAATCCGATGATCTATTTTTTCGGGAGGGGGACGTTTTGTCAGCAACAAACCAAATCTCTCACGAAATTATTACTACAGTGGATAGGCCTTTATATTCTAAAATATATAGATATCCCCAAATCCACGAAAAAGAAATAAATAGACAGATAAAAGAAATGCTTAAGCAGAATATTATAAAAGAAAGTAACTCCCCCTATAACAGCCCCTTATGGATTGTTGAGAAAAAACTCGATAATTCAGGGTCAAAAAAGTTCAGAATTGTCATCGATTACCGCAAATTGAATGAATTTACGGTCGACGACAGATTCCCAATTCCTAATCTTAATTCTTTACTAGATAAACTGGGTAGATCACAATATTTTACAACCCTCGACTTAGCGAAAGGCTTTCATCAAATTCTCGTTAAAGAAGAGGACAGACCAAAGACAGCATTTTCAACACCGTCAGGTCACTACGAGTTCATCAGAATGCCGTTTGGACTCAAAAATGCTCCATCGACATTCCAGAGACTCATGAACGAAGTCTTGAAAGACTATATTGGCGAAAATTGCGTCGTCTACATGGACGACATACTAATCTTCAGCACATCCCTTCAAGAACATATGACCACATTAAGAAAAATATTCAAAACTTTAAAAGATGCCAATTTAAAAATTCAAGTAGATAAATGTGACTTTCTAAAGAAAGAAACGCAATTCCTTGGTCATATCTTGACCACTCACGGCATCAAACCGAACCCAGATAAAGTAAACATTATTCAGAATTTAAAATTACCCCGAACTGCAAAGCAGATTAAGTCGTTCCTAGGAATGACAGGATTTTATAGAAAATTTGTTAAAGATTATGCAAAAATAGCATTCCCTATGTCAAGATATCTGAAGAAAAACATGACAATCAACACCGACGACCCAAGCTACATAGCAGCATTTGAAAAGTTGAAAACATTAGTTACAAATAGTCCAGTCCTACGATACCCAAATTTTTCTAAAAAGTTCACTATCACTACAGATGCAAGCAATTTCGCGGTGGGAGCAGTCCTTTCTCAAGAAAGTCACCCAATCGCATACGCATCCCGAACGTTAAATCAGCACGAATGTAACTATTCAACCATAGAAAAAGAGCTCTTAGCCATAGTGTGGGCCGTAAAATACTTTCGACCATATGTTTATGGTAGAGAATTCAACCTCGAGAGCGACCACCAACCATTAAAATGGCTAATGGCTAAATATACAGGCAAAGACATAAGCCCAAGATTACAGAGATGGCTCATCAGTCTGGGAGAGTACAACTTCCATATAGAATATATAAAAGGGAAATGTAATAACATCGCCGACTTTTTGAGTAGAATTAGAGAGGACGAAATAAACCTAATGGAAGTTGAGTCCACGAACGATGAAGACAATAGATCCCTAGCAGCTCAAACGATTCATTCTAAAGAAGAAGATCAGGGTTTCGACATGTCCATACTAGAAACAGCAGTTAACAGATTCAATGTACAGCTAATTTTCACAGAAAGAAAACTCGAAACCACCGTACAGGTGTTCGACAAAAAGAGAATTTACATTAGCAAGAAAGACATAGAAAACAACCAAGCAATAAACATCCTCCGACGAGAAATAACAACAGGAAAAATAGGAGTTTATTCACACCTAAGTGACCATGAGTTCTACCAACTACAGAAAATAATAGCGAAGGAATACACTTCCAACCCAAAAGTAAAATTTGTAAAGTGCACTAGGTTCGTTAGGGATATTGAGTCGGAAGATGAACTGCATACCCAAATAGCCTTATTTCATAAAAACGAGAGTGGCCATTGCGGGATAGTTGCCACGTATCAGAAGCTTAAACTCGAAATATACCACCCTAACCTAAAGACCCATATTCATAGAATAATCAATAACTGTGACGTTTGTAGTGGTGGGAAATACGATAGAAAACCTATAAAGAACAACTTTTATCTTACAGAAACACCAAGAACTTGCAATGAGATAGTACACGTAGATACATACGTTAACTCAAAACAATCCTTTATACTATTCATCGACAAATTCTCAAAACACGCCACTTGCTTCCCACTTAACGACAGAAATAGCGTCACAATCGTAGAACACATTCAACAATTCTTGTCAATAAAAGGGAAGGTCCATAAATTTGTCTTCGACAACGAATTTAATAGTCTTAACGTCAGAGAATTTCTAGAAAAGGAAGGCATAGAATACCATACAACTAAACCAAACAGTCACACTGGCAATAGCGACGTTGAAAGACTTAATAACACACTAACAGAAAAAATTCGCACACTAAACATAGAAGAGAAAAGACCAATAATCGAACAAATGGCTAGAGCTGTATACTTTTACAATAACACATACCACACCACCACGAAATCCACACCATTCGAAGTACAGAATCACAAAGTAGATCACTTGAAATTGTTCGAAAAAATGTCAGCAGAAAAATCTAGAAAAATAGCAAAGCTAAATGATAAAAGAGAAACCTATATAGAGAATAGAACAGAGGGCTTTATTAAGAATTATAAAAACCTAAGACATAAGGAAGAACCCAAATTCATAAAAGCTAATTTACAAAATATTCATACAACAAATGTTAAAAGACCTACCAAATTTCCAGGTAATAATAACAATCGTCATCATGTTCCTGTTGCCAACACTGTCGGCAGCAATGATCAAGATAACCCCAATCCTGGCTGAGAACGGTTTCGTATCACTAGGGGAGAGCACAATAGAACTGGTAAACAATTCTAAAATGGTTCTACATATAATAAATACGCAAGAAATATTAGAATTAACAAACATAATACAGAACAACACAAAAATCTTAGTTAAGCAAAACAGACATAGATTGGACGCAGAAATAGAAACCATAAGAATTAAAATAAGATCAATAACCCCAAATCCACTAACAAGACAAAAACGCGGTCTCGTTAACGTTATAGGGAAAACTCAGAAGTGGCTCACCGGCCTCATGGACGATGACGATAGGGAAATTATTATGAATCATCTCCTAAACAATCAAGAAAACGAACACAATATAATAAAAAACATTAACGAACAAGTAAAAATAAACAATGACCTTCAGAAATCCATTAACACTTTAAAAGAAGTAATACTAGATGATAGAAAAAAAAATAACTAACACTCTTAACAGCATAGAAACATTCAATAATATAATTAAAAATGACATTATGTATCACGACCAATTACTAAAACTTAAATTTTTGCACGATAAAGTCGACACCATCTTAGACATAATAGCGTCAGCTAAGTACAACCTCTTTCATCCTTCTATACTAACAAACGAAGAATTCACACTCTACAACATAGACTTCTACAAAATTAAATTAATCCGCATGGGTGTCATGACTCACGAAAATAACATAATCATTGCAATTAAAATACCAACTAACATCATAACAACCACAATATTTCTGATAACCCCACTAACAAACCAGAAAAATAAAAGAATCGACATGAGTCCCGAAAGAGTGGTAAAAATAGATAACAAAACTTACACATACGAAGAACAGAAAACAATAAATGAACTAAAATTAAGTTCTAACTGTATCACTAAGAATAATTGTAGAATGATAGAAGACATAGAGTTTAAGATGCAATTAATAAATGAAGGCACATTATTAATAAGCAACGCAGAAAATAAGATAATTCAATATAATTGTAATGAATCCACCAATAATGAAATATTAAAAGGTAACTTCCTCGTAGAATTTACAAATTGTACAATCTTCATTGACCAAACTTACTATAAAAATAATCAAGAAATATACATACAATCGTTTTCTGACGATGGAGAAGAAGAAAATTCATTTAACTTTACAGAAAAACAAACATTCAAAGAAATCATATTAGAAGAAATAAAAAACACTAAAGCCATAAAAGAAATCAGAGCGCAAACAATAATTTCCAATAGCTTTGGCATAACATCAATCGCTCTTGTACTCCTCTTCATAGGAATATATATGTATACAAAATGTAAAAGAGGAATCCAGGAGAATCCCTCATCAAAAGGGGGAGGAGTTATGCAATCAATGCAACCAAATACGCTCATGCAAATTGCACAACCAATTGCACTTGTGCATGGGAATGACAATAATGACCAACTCAGCATAATCATGCAGAAATATTTAAAAAGAGATCAGATTACAAAAGCATAAACAACGTAAGCGTCTTCGCCGCTTCCGTTGTAAATGCCCAGCTAGCAACAACAAATGTAAGCAACGTATATATAACAAGTAAGAAAGCTCTAGTCGAGACTGCTCGACTACGAGATCCCCTGAACCCTTGGAGTGCTAGCTATTTCAATAATTTTTCGCGTCTTTCAGCTTACACAAGAAACACACACACATACACAAACACATACACACAAGCACCCACGCATAAACACGCATGGGCTGCAGTGTGCGCTTACTATGAGAACTTAATTGTTTAATAACTTTTTTTATGGACGTACGATCTTCATGAAACTTTTAGATTATGATTATAACATGAATATGCATGTAATTGCCAAAGCACAAGTCTCTAGTATTTGAAATACGGTTTTTACAAAAGTGATGGTGAGGGGGTGAATTTAAGGGTGGGGGATAAATTTTAACAAAAACCGAAATTGTATAAATTGCATATAAGCATACATTAAACATTTGGAGACTCTAGCAATAAAGGTGTAGAAGATATAATTTTATAGCTGGTTTTCGATAAGGTTTTTTATCGATAAAAAAATATCGGGATGAGTTATCGATTTTTAATGATAAACTTGATATGCGCGCTGTAATTACGGACATTTTAAAAAAAATTTGAAGTCTCTAGCTCTTATATCTTCTGAAATCGACGCGTTCATACATACGGACAGACGGACAGACGGACGGACGGACAGACGGACAGACGGACAGACAGACGGACAGGGCCAAATCAACTCAGCTCGTCGCCCTGATCAAGAATATATATACTTTGTGGGGTCTGCCACGCCTCCTTCTGCCTGTTACATACATTTCAACAAAACCATTATACCCTGATTTCCCATTGAAAATGGGTTCAGGGTATAAAAATAAAGCAACATATATATATATATATATAAACAGGCATTTGCATATGCCAAGAAATACTTTACAGTTAGTCTTAAGATTCATTCCGAACAGAACAGAAGTTCTTTTTATCAATAAAGCGAGAATTACAATATCTAAAGATATTAAGCGTGTTTTTATTGAACTATCACTTAAAGTATATGAACATCTAAAGATAGTTTTGTTTTCAGTGATTAACAGTTTTATTGTACTTGTGTATCTCAAGATATATGAAGTATAGTGCAAAAACCATAACTCGCGCGGTGCTTGCGGGACGGCCGTAAAGCATTGCTTCGCAAGCACTATGCGCTACCTTAGCCTGGGACAGCTCGTCTTCTCGATCGCTCGACTCTGCGGAGCTCCATCATCACCGTGGCCGCGAAGGTGCTTGTTAGTTCCCAAGCTTCCTCCGATTCCAGCGTTGACTAAGTTGTCCGCTCTGATGGAGCGGCCCATTGCCTCTTCCAGACGACGCCTCTCCTCCAGGAACCGTCCACATTCGAAAAGAATGTGGTTGGCGTCTTCCACATGCCCTCGCTCGCACCAGGTGCACTCGTCAGATTCCTCGTGGCCAAAGCGCTTCAAATAGTTTGTTGTGTATGTATGCGTGTGTGTGTGTGTATGTGTGTCTGTATGCGTGTGTGTGTATGTATGCCTGTGTGTGCGTACGTGCCTGTGTGTGTGTGTGTGTGTTTCTTGTGTAAGCTGAAAGACGCGAAAAATTATTGAAATATCTATTGCTCCAAGGGTTCAGGGGATCTCGTAGTCGAGCAGTCTCGACTAGAGCTTTCTTACTTGTTTAATTGCCGTTTCGTTCGTCGCGGTTGGCGCCTTCTCAGCTGCATCTGCATAGAAAGCGCGCAAACCTAAAAAGCTGTGTCAATCGTAGAAGACACACACACACACACACATACATAAATCAAAACTCAGATAATCTGCATGCAGTGGCTTTGCATTCTGATTATCTTTATCATTTTTTCTTTCGTCCATGGATCATCGCGTTTAGCGCCTTTTATGTAGCGTCTGCGCAGCTATTCCGAAAATAGTTGTCTCGATCACACACGTACATACATATATATATACGTACAGTGGGGTTGCATATAAAATGTGCAGATAAATTATATGTGCATAAGTGGAACTATTAGCTTGTACATTAGCGTTACAATTGCAAGTGCTTTTGCAAAAGTGAACATAATTGACTACATTTGTGACTAAAATTTAAAAAAATGAATAATTTAGAATCGAGTGCTGATCAAGTGCCTGCATCTCAGGTCACTTATCTAAAGCGTAAAACGAAAGCGCTGTTCGATAGACTCGAAAGTCCATATGCCGAATCAGACGCGGACAAATTAAGCCATATGGATTCGTGTGATTTACGTGTACTTTTGGACTCGATCACCAAATTAGAGTCAAATTTCGATGCGGTTCACACGAACTTAGAAGAATCAGATTTTGAGTCCATATCCAGTGATTTACCTGCGAAATTTGAATCAATTCTACTGAAGTTTAAGGCCCTGCTTCAACGTGAACTGGGAAGTCGGCCAAATCAACAGTTTTCTTCGACACTTAATACAAGCTTTACAAATGCTAATCCAGTGCTCATTATGTCAAATCGGTCGCGTTTGCCGCAGTTGGAATTGCCAAAATTTAGTGGAATCTATACTGAGTGGGAAAACTTTTTCTCTATGTTCAAAACGATCATAGATGCTGACTCTGATCTCAGCCCTATTGAGAAGCTCCAACATCTTCGGTCCTGCTTAAGTGGTGCTGCGCTGGATACCATCGGCTCATTGGAAATAAATAGGGCTAACTATAGCGTCGCTCTGGATATTCTTCAACGTCGATTTGATAATAAACGTTTTATTTTACAGGCACACATCAGAGCGATATTTGGGCTTGAGAAGGCAGATTCATCTGTGGGCAGACTGAGGCAGTTGGCGGATAAGGTTACATCTCACATTCGTGCTATGGATTCTCTTGCATCGAGGGAAGAAGTCGCTGATTGTATCATCGTGCAAACAGTGTTGCAGAAATTGGACAAATGCACTCAGGCCAAATGGGAGGAACGATCATCAGCAAATGAGTTACCGTCGTGGGCCAAGTTGTCAACGTTCTTGCAAGAGCGGTGTCGAATGCTTGAAAATGTGGATCAAGTTTTGCAGGATGGTCAGGTTGGCAAGTCAGGGAAGATCGTGAGTACACATTTAAGAGAATCATTTGTTGCTTCCAAAACTCCCAGTCGTTGTGTCTTTTGCGAAGACACGAGCCACATGATATTTCAATGTAAGCGTTTTGAGCAATTGCCACCCATTGCACGACATAAGGAGGCCAAGAGACTCGCTCTGTGCCTAAATTGCCTAAGAAAGGGGCATCAGCTGAAAGATTGCAAATCTAGTACCTGCCGCACTTGTCAATCGAAGCACCATACTTTATTGCATTACAATCAATCTTCAGTAGATACATCCAACACTGTCCAACAAACAAATGCAATACATTCCTCTGCTATGGTTGCAATGTCACCTTCTTTGCCTCAAGCCCATCTGTCGCCTCATTCGTCTGATGTTGTGCTTCTAGCCACTGCTATAATCCCTGTTAAGAATCGAGCTGGAACATTCGTTCCGTGTCGTGTACTCTTAGATTCAGGATCTCAACTTCACTTTGATACCACGCAATTCGCTAATCAGCTTCAGCTCCGAAAAAGAAAGTCGCTTACTGAAGTTTCTGGCATTGGAGATGCTAGCTTCTCAACTGAAGGATACTCAGTCGATCTCGTTCTGAAATCGCGGATTTCAGATTACTCAACTACCATCAGCGCAATCATCGCCAAGACGATTACTGATAATCAGCCTGGAATTTCAATGTCTACTAATAGTTGGAACATACCCTCAAATATAAAGTTAGCTGATCCCTTATTTTATAAGTCACAGCGGATTGATCTTCTCATCGGAGCTGGTCTTTTCTTTGAGCTGTTGTGTATTGGGCAAATTATGTTGGCACCTGGGTTGCCAGTTTTGCAGAAAACTCAACTCGGCTGGATCATATCAGGTGGCGGGCAATCGGTCCCCAAACTCTCATCGTTCATCGTAACTCAAAGAGCTTCCGATGATACCAATCTCAGCACTCGGCTTGATGATTTGGTTCATCAATTTTGGGAAGTGGAGCACGTTTTTGAGCCTATCGCCAACAACAGAGGAGCTCCACTGTCAGCAGCATTTCATCGCAACTCATCGTCGATTGTCTTCAGGGGAATACTTAGTCTGCTTGCCAAAAAAGCAAGGCTTCGAATCTTTGGGCGACTCTTATGTGTAGGCCAAGCGTCGGCTCTTAAATTTGGAGCGTAAGTTTGCTCGAAATCATGCTATGAAGGAAAAATACTCTGCATTTATGAAAGAATATATTGATCTCGGCCATATGTCACCGGTGCCCAGCGCAGAGATTTCTAAATGCAAATATTTCTTGCCTCATCATTGTGTATACAAAGAAGAAAGTTCGACAACAAAGCTGAGAGTGGTATTCGACGGTTCGGCTGTTACCACATCTGGGCTTTCATTAAATGATATTCTTATGTCAGGACCGACCATACAAGCTACATTGTTTCACACACTCGTTCGTTTTCGCACATTTTCCATTGCACTTACAGGTGATTTTAGTAAAATGTATAGGTGTGTGAAGGTTTCAGAGCCTGATGCAATGCTTCAATGTATCTTATGGCGAAACTCATCAGACGACGACATTCTAGTCTTCAAATTGAATACCGTCACTTATGGGACTAAGCCCGCTTCTTTTTTGGCTATTCGTGCAATGCACCAATTAGCAATGAATGAGTCGTCATCATACCCCCTAGGAGCTAAAACTGTTTTGCGAGATTTCTATGTTGACGATCTGATCTCAGGAGGCAATTCAGTTGAAGAAGTTCGCGACATAATGGAACAAACTAAAAATCTTCTTGAGCGAGGCAACTTCAAATTGAGAAAATGGTGCTCAAACTCAATCAACATTCCTCGCGGAGTTCCAGAAATCGAGCAGGAGAGTTTTCTCAAACTCGACGATGGGACCGATGTGACAAAAACTCTTGGACTCATCTGGGAGCCTCGAAAGGATAGCTTCGTATTCACTTTCGAGCCCAAAATTAGTGTTGGAAAACACACAAAACGTTCAGTTCTTTCAACCATTGCGCGATGCTACGATCCGTTAGGTTTGATCGGACCAACATTAACTAGGGCAAAAATCATCTTACAACGCATGTGGAGAGACAAGCTACAATGGGATGAGAGTCTACCACAATCATTGTGAGCATCATCAAGTGAGCAATGCAACATTTTTTCGTTATGTACTCCAACTTAAAGCAAGAGTTGAATTACATGCCTTCTGCGATGCTAGCCTTCAGGCCTATGGCTCTTGTGTTTATGTTCGGTCATCGAAGAATAATGCTGTTAAAGTGCATCTACTCTGTTCCAAGGCTAGAGTCGCCCCACTAAAGACCCTCACTGTGCCTAAGCTTGAGTTATGCGCTGCATTTCTGCTTGCGAACTTGATAAGCGAGATAGAGAAACTGAACTTGTTCGAATGTGAGATGCATTGCTGGTCAGATTCAGCGGTGGTCTTGTCTTGGCTAAAGGAAGAGCCATCCAAATTCAATGTTTTTGTTGCTAACAAGGTTTGTGCCATACAGCAGCTCACAATCGGCATGGAGTGGCATTACGTGCCAACTGAGATGAATCCTGCAGATATGTTATCTAAAGGAGCAGCACCGTTAGAGCTCTTGCACTCGAAATTATGGACCTTCTTTTTTGCAAGAGGAAAAATGTTATTGGCCTAGGCACTGCTTGCCTGAAGCATGCTTGCCTGAAATGCGTCAAAGAGTCTTGCTGTCGGCAGAGCATGTGGACATCTCTTTGTCATTCAAGTACATAAATTCATTCGGAATAATGAAGCGAATCTTTGGTTATGTTCATAAATTCATCCGGAAAATAAAATCACCTGAGTTATCATCGGATGATCTGCGGCAAGGATTGTTCCTATTATGTCGTCTTGCTCAAAGAGCTCAGTTGCAACCGGAATACTCTGAACTACAGAATGGAAGGAATATACACTCGTCAAGCGCCATTCTTTCGCTATTTCCGTTTATGGATGATTTTGGTCTACTAAGAGTTGGTGGTCGTTTGGGGCATTCTACTCTTGGCTTCGATGCGCGTCACCCAATTATTTTACCCAAAAACCATCCCTTAACCTTCGCTATAATATCCCATTTTCATCAAATGCATCACCACGCCGGACCGCAGGCTTTGCTTGCAGCTATTCGATTGCAGTTTTGGCCCATAGGCGGCATGAAAACTGTTGCCCGAGCATTGCGAAAATGCATAATTTGCTGCAGATCCCGGCCTCGCCTAGTTGAGCATATAATGGCAGACTTGCCTAAGGAGCGTGCACAGTGCTCACCGGCATTCACAATCACTGGAGTTGACTATTGTGGACCTTTATATTACAAGCCCGATGGACGAAATAGAGCATCAGTAAAATGCTACGTCTGCGTGTTCGTTTGTTTCACAACTAAGGCTGTATGGCTGGAGCTTGCAAAGGATCTGTCGACAGCTGCCTTTTTGGGCGCCCTCAAGCGTTTCGTTAGTACGCGCGGCATTCCAACATGCATCTGGTCAGACAACGCAACCAACTTTGTGGGTGCACGGAACGAGTTGGCGGATCTGAGACGTTTATTTTTGAGCCAGGAACATCGTACTAAAGTTCACAACTACAGCATCAACAACAGCTTCGATTGGAAATTCATACCTCCTCGTTCGCCACATTTTGGCGGTCTTTGGGAGGCAGCAGTGAAGACAGCTAAAAGGCACCTATATCGGTCTATGGGATCGGCACTTCTTGGTTTCGATGAACTGCGCACATTGGTGTGCCAAATTCAGGCTATAATCAATTCTCGTCCTCTTGTTCCAATTTCAGAAAACCCTGATGATCTTGGAGTTCTCACTCCAGGGCATTTCCTGATTGGTCGACCACTTATCGACTTCCCCGAACCAGATCTATCTCGGATTAACTGCAATCGCCTCGATCGCTGGCAGCGTATGACATACATACATCAGTTGTTTTGGAAGCGATGGAGTGATGAATACCTCACAATTCTGCAACAGCGTGGAAAATGGCGGACCCCACGGCCTTCTATCAAGGTCAACTATGTCGTCTGTGTAAAAGACGAAAACCTGCCACCTTTGAAGTGGCCATTAGCCCGGGTCGTTGAGATCATTGCTGGAGTCGATGGAGCCGTGAGAGTCGCTGTTCTGCGTACACCCACTGGAACTACACGTCGAGCTGTCAATAAGCTGTGCGTCCTTCCGGTTGATGATCCTGTTATAAGTCATGGTATTTTAACGGTGGGGAGGATGTTCGGCGCAGCAGCTAATAATTGCTCTTAATAGTTAAATAAGCTTCTCTTAAGTTAATCTCTTGCCTTTGTAAATCTCATCCGCTCTGTTAATTGCATACTCCTCTTTATTTATATTCTTTTGAACTCTGTACAAAAATAGTCTTCATTCGCGCAACCCCTACAAATTTGTCACCCTCGCATCGAAATAACTTTGCCTAAACAGTGTCCACAGACTCGGCATTAAATTAATAAATAATAAGCTAAATTATATCGTTTTGGTTTTTATTTTTTGCCTTCGTAAATGATTGGAGCCAGAGTTGTCGAAAAAGCTCGGCAGCTTCAAACATTTCACTTAAATTTATTCTAATAAGCTACTTGCGCTCACCCGCTACTCTTCGCTGCTCGAAAACTAATAGTCCATTCTTCTCTCAGTCGGTCGCAACTCACCACGGCGTCGGCCCTTCGAACTTTCGCTGCGAAGAACAGAGTTGCATTGCTGATCGCCGCGACTTGCGCGCGTCCCTTGACCCATTTAAAAATAGCAAAAATTATGTGAGGAGGTTCAGCGAGCCGCCTTACATCCCCCCCCTTACTTACTAGAGCGAGGGTCACGCTCCTCGAGGGTGTGACCGTCACGTTGACCGTGGCGCCTTCGGTGCGAACACGGAAGCGCACCCTTCTGCGCGGTAGTTTCCGCATCCCTAGCTCGCACTGTACCGCTCGGATGGTCTGTTTATCCACTGAGGCCCCCAGTGGCCGGATCTTCGAGCCGGGTGGGGTGAACGTCGCTGGGTCGAATGGAGGGGGGCTGTCTCCCATAAGAATCTCGAACAAATTCGGCTCCCAGCCGTCCAAGATATCGGCCATGTTGGCCAGCAGTTTGGCCTCATCCTCCTCCGGTTCTAGCGCGGCGCTCGGTTCCTCTAGCGGTTCGTACGCGCCCTGTTCCAGGCCATCGGCTCGCCGTCCTCCCTCAGGGGAACCATGATCCGGCACAGAAAAGGTCGTTTGCCGTCCTTCTCCCGATTGCCGCAGCCTTTCCGCCACGCTCGCCAAATCGAATCTCGGGATCTTTTTGACCGGGCTCTTCGACGGACTTCGCCGGCGACGGCGTCGGAGGGGGGTTCTCAATCCGCTTTTCTCATCGCTGGTCGAGAGTGCGGCTCGCGCCTTCTCGTTCTCGCCTCGCCGAGTCCTTTCGTCCCACGCCGCGGTCTCCGGGTCGAGGGGTGCGACGAAGGGACTGCGCTCCCGGCCGCCACCCTGTCCCCGCGACGGGGATCGGTCCTCAGATGACTCCGCTTCCCACTGTCTCCTCTCTTCCTCCGGCGACTGGACCTTGCGCATCTCCTCTTTCTCGTCTTCGCTCTGGGGGGCGGCACATTCCTCCGGCCCTGATATCGCTGGCGGCGGCGGGAAGGATTGTGGCTCCTCCACGTATGGCGGCGCCCCTCGCGACTGGTGTATCTCCACGTAGATGGTGGTGAACTCCACCTTTACCAACATAACACACCCATCGAGCCTCTCGACGATGTTGATCGAGGATCGATGGACTGTGTGTTTGAATTTGGGTAGGGGTCGCTCCTCGCGAGTCCTGTAATACTCCTGGCCCGTCCTCGGATCGCCTCGCCTTTGGTACCCCGTACCCGGGAATGGCTCGGTGTCAGCGTCGCTAACATCTTCGACCCGGGCCGCCTCTTCTTCCTCCCTCTCGTCCTCGCTGCTGATGATGATTACCTCGTCCTCCATCGTTGTTGCATCTGAAAACTTAAGCATTAAGTTATACGCTTTTTAGGATATTGCCTCCCAAAGCTACTGGTAAGTATCACAACTTTTCCGAGATACTACGAGGGGTTTGAATAACAGGTTTGAGGTGGGGAAAGGGTGTGGTTAGACTGAGGTGTGTTGCCGTCAGTGATCAGGGACGTCGATGGTCCCTCGGCTTTCATCCCGCTCTTCTTCGCTCTCGTCGCCGTCGTGATGGAAGGGCTTGAGCTGGCGAGGCGCACGATGTTGGGAGAGACAAAGCTAACGATCCTGAACGGGCCGTCATACTTCGGTGCCAGTTTCGCCGCGAAGCCATCTGTCGCGTTGGACAACTGATGCCGCCTCAACAGGACTGACGAACCTAGCTTCGACCTCCATTCGCGTCTACGCAGGTTATAATAGCGCCCTTGATCACTCGAGGCCCGCCTCAGGTTATTGCGGGCGATTGCGAACACTTTCCTCATCCTGTCTCTCTTAGCGTCTGGGTGAAGCCCAGTGGTCGGGTGAGGCCCGATCAAAAGTGGTCATTTGGGATAATTGGCGAAGACGACTGGCGATTAAAGCGATAAAAGGTGATCAGTTGGGATAATTGGCGAAGACGACTGCGAAAGGTTGGCGGAATATCCGACGGCGAGCAGGAAGTATAGCGAAAGACAAAGTCTCGTAAGTGTTGCACGTGAGTGGTGATCCCCGTTTTGAATTTTCCCCCTCTTTCCCCATTCCCGACCATAACATTAAACATCCCCTCCTGGTGTCCCACAATTCTAATAAATTTCTTGTGAGTACACCCTGGGTAGACTGAGTCTATCCCAGCGTTAATAATTTACTACTTTACAAGTGGCGCCCGAGCAGGGACACAGGGAGGTGCGCGGTGCATCGTATGGCCGAGGGGAAACGGTGGAAATTATAATATATAAAAGTGCGCTATATTTTAATATATAAAAATCTTGATCGAGAACAGTAGAAAATTTATGTGCATATATATATATGTGCATGTGTGTTTAACGATTTTTTGCGCGCGCTGTACTTTTCGGCGCCATAATTGTTTTACCGTTGGTTTTCTTCTCTCGTCGCTTTGACATCTTTATACCCTGGACAGCGTAATCGCTGCGAGGTATATCCGTTTGGTTGCTTACATTTCATTACGTATTTCCTCATTGCTTATGTGTTTAGTTTTGGTGGTAATGGAATAAATATACATATATTGTATACTGGAATAAATATATATATGTGAATACACGAGAATATTGTCATATGTGCAAGTAGTGGTTTATTTTGACCATTTGAATACCTTCTCCGAGTGGCAAGTCGAGTATACTTTGCGAGTGAGAAAAGAAAAAGTAGTGTATACTAGTAACGGTAAAGAGACGAATTGCGCGTCTAATTCGAGTTTTGGCGACTTAATTTTGTGCATGCCTATTCGCCTATATATGTGTATACGCATTTGCATATATGTATGTATGTTTGTGTGCTTGTCGGTAGTTATATGCAAACATATATATATTCATACAGGCTAGAGCGCACATAAATATATGTGCGCTTTGCCCGTTTTTTTTACTCCCGCTATTCGCTATATATATATGCGTGTGAGCATATAGGCAAGTGGGGGAAGGAGAGTGAGGGTCAATTTTTGGCCGCTTGTCCGTTACATATGTATGCAGGCTAACGCGCATATACATATATAGGCGCTTTGTCTGTTTTTTTCCTTTATTCTCACTCTTCGCTATATACATATGCGTGTGAGCGTATAAGCGAGCGAGAGAAAGAGAGTGAGTGTCAATGTTTGGCCACTTGTCTATTACACGGTCTCGCTGCACCCTACGTAGGGCATATCCGACATGTGGGTATGAAAATACGTTTCGCTGAGATTTGTCCGGTTTTGGCGGCCTGAGGCCCACTGTGCAGCTCGACTACTATATTTTATTTGCCCGGTGCTTTATTTCGCGATACCCTACCCAGGGCATATCCGACCAAATAAAATAAAATAAAATAAAATAAAACAAGTAAGAAAGCTCTAGTCGAGACTGCTCGACTACGAGATCCCCTGAACCCTTGGAGTAATAGCTATTTCAATAATTTTTCGCGTCTTTCAGCTTACACAAGAAACACGCACGCACACACACACACACACACACACACACACACACACACACACACACACACACACGCACACACAGGCATACATACATACATACACATACACACACACATACACAAACAATTACATACATATACACACACAAGCATAAACACGCATGGGCGGCAGTGAGCGCTTACTATGAGAACTCAATTGTTTAATAACTTTTTTTGTGGACGTACGATCTTCATGAAATTTATGATTATAACATGGATATGCATGTAATTGCCAAATCACAAGTCTCTAGTATTTGAAATACGCTTTTTACAAAAGTGTGGGTGAGGGGGTGAATTTAGAGGTGGGGGGTAAATTTTAACAAAAATCGAAATTGTATAAATTGCATATAAGCATACATTAAAAATTTGGAGACTCTAGCAATAAAGGTGTAGAAGATATAATTTTATAACTGGTTTTCGATAAGGGTTTTTTATCGATAAAAAAAGATCGGGATGAGTTATCGATTTTTAATGATAAACTTGATATGCGCGCTGTAATTACGGACATTTAAAAAAAAAATTGAAGTCTCTAGCTCTTATATCTTCTGAAATCGACGCGTTCATACATACGGACAGACGGACAGACGGACAGACGGACGGACGGACAGACGGACAGACGGACAGACAGGGCCAAATCAACTCAGCTCGTCGCCCTGATCAAGAATATATATACTTTGTGGGGTCTGCCACGCCTCCTTCTGCCTGTTACATACATTTCAACAAAACCATTATACCCTGATTTCCCATTGAAAATGGGTTCAGGGTATAACAAGTAAGAAAGCTCTAGTCGAGACTGCTCGACTACGAGATCCCCTGAACCCTTGGAGCAATAGATATTTCAATAATTTTTCGCGTCTTTCAGATTACACAAGAAACACGCACACACACACACACACAGGCACGTACGCACACACAGGAATACATACACACACACGCATACAGACACACATACACACACACACACACGCATACACACACGCATACAGACACACATACACACACAAACGCATACACACACAAACGCATACACACACACACATACACACACACATACACAAACACATACACACACATACACAAACACATACACACACAAGCACCCACGCATAAACAAGCATGGGCTGCAGTGTGCGCTTACTATGAGAACTTAATAGTTTAATAACTTTTTTATACCCTGAACCCATTTTCAATGGGAAATCAGGGTATAATGGTTTTGTTGAAATGTATGTAACAGGCAGAAGGAGGCGTGGCAGACCCCACAAAGTATATATATTCTTGATCAGGGCGACGAGCTGAGTTGATTTGGCCCTGTCCGTCTGTCTGTCCGTCTGTCCGTCTGTCCGTCTGTCCGTCCGTCCGTCTGTCCGTCTGTCCGTCTGTCCGTCTGTCCGTATGTATGAACGCGTCGATTTCAGAAGATATAAGAGCTAGAGACTTCAAATTTTTTTTAGAATGTCCGTAATTACAGCGCGCATATCAAGTTTATCATTAAAAATCGATAACTCATCCCGATCTTTTTTTACCGATAAAAAACCTTATCGAAAACCAGTTATAAAATTATATCTTCTACACCTTTATTGCTAGAGTCTCCAAATTTTTAATGTATGCTTACATGCAATTTATACAATTTCGGTTTTTGTTAAAATTAACCCCCCACCTCTAAATTCACCCCCTCACCCTCACTTTTGTAAAAAGCGTATTTCAAATACTAGAGACTTGTGCTTTGGCAATTACATGCATATTCATGTTATAATCATAATCTGAAAGTTTCATGAAGATCGTACGTCCATAAAAAAAGTTATTAAACTATTAAGTTCTCATAGTAAGCGCACACTTCAGCACATGCGTGTTTATGCGTGGGTGCTTGTGTGGGTATGTGTTTGTGTATGTGTGTGTGTATGTGTGTGTGTATGCGTTTGTGTGTATGCGTGTGTGTGTGTGTATGTGTGTCTGTATGCGTGTGTGTGTATGTGTGCCTGTGTGTGCGTACGTGCCTGTGTGTGTGTGTGTGTGCGTGTTTCTTGTGTAAGCTGAAAGACGCGAAAAATTATTGAAATATCTATTGCTCCAAGGGTTCAGGGGATCTCGTAGTCGAGCAGTCTCGACTAGAGCTTTCTTACTTGTTTATCTACGATCTTCATGAAACTTTCAGATTATGATTATAACATGAATATGCATGTAATTGCCAAAGCACAAGTCTCTAGTATTTGAAATACGCTTTTTACAAAAGTGAGGGTGAGGGGGTGAATTTAGAGGTGGGGGTTAATTTTAACAAAAACCGAAATTGTATAAATTGCATGTAAGCATACATTAAAAATTTGGAGACTCTAGCAATAAAGGTGTAGAAGATATAATTTTATAACTGGTTTTCGATAAGGGTTACCGAAATTGTATAAATTGCATGTAAGCATACATTAAAAATTTGGAGACTCTAGCAATAAAGGTGTAGAAGATATAATTTTATAACTGGTTTTCGATAAGGGTTTTTATCGATAAAAAAAAGATCGGGATGAGTTATCGATTTTTAATGATAAACTCGATATCCGCGCTGTAATTACGGACATTTAAAAAAAATTTGAAGTCTCTAGCTCTTATATCTTCTGAAATCGACGCGTTCATACATACGGACAGACGGACAGACGGACAGACGGACGGACGGACAGACGGACAGACAGACGGACAGGGCCAAATCAACTCAGCTCGTCACCCTGATCAAGAATATATATACTTTGAGGGGTCTGCCACGCCTCCTTCTCCCTGTTACATACATTTCAACAAAACCATTATACCCTGATTTCCCATTGAAAATGGGTTCAGGGTATAATGATATATAACAAATAAACAAGGCGGGGTGAATCGGAATAAAGCAGGGTGAAGTAGTATGAATTCAAGAAGTGGGTAGGCAAAGCAAAGAGAACGAGGCAAGCTTAAGCAAGAGTAAAATGAAGAGAGATAAAGCAAGTAGAAAATGAAGATGGAGTAAGGTAACGAAGGTAACGAGAGAAAATCAATCAAGAAAAGTAAAAGTAAGGTAATGAGGATGGAATAAAATTAAGAGCGAATAAAGAGAGCGAAAAAGAATTAAATGGGTTAAGAGCGAACAAAGAGAAATTAATTAAAAGTGAAATAAAGAGAATCGAAAAGAAAAGAGATAAGTTAAGAGAAAATAAAGAAAATGAAAGAAAATTAAATAGATTAAGACAAAATAAAGAGAAACAAAGAGAATAACGAAGCAGTTTAAGAGGAAATAAAGAAAACAAAATAAAGCTAGAATAAGTGAACAAAGATTAGATTAAGAAGGTAAGAGGAAATGAAATAAATGAAATTAAATAAGATGGTAAATGTAAGCAAATTGTATAAGATAAGTCACAAAGAGAGAGAGAAAAAAAAGAAAAAACGATTAAGAAGAAGAAGAAAACAAAAAGCAAAACAAATAAGAATGCAAAAAAAAATTTAAAAGAGAAAAAAAAGGAACTAATTTAAAAGAGAAAAAAAAAATTAAAAGAAAAAAAATAGAATAAGATCAATTGCGAGAAAGTAAAACAAGATGATGTCGAATAAGATTAAATGCGAGAAAGTATATAAAGACAAATAGATTAAGATGAAATAATGAAAAGTAAAATATAGAGAAATAGAATATGATAAAGAAAAGGAAAATGGGTGGAGAGGGGTACGAGGAAAAGGGTAAAGACAAAAGGAAAATAGAGAGATCAGGAAAATGAAGGAAAAGGGTATGATAAATTAGACTTGGTGAATAAGGGTAGATTAAGCGAAACGGAGCGGAACCAGAGAAGTTATTTGGATACGAAGATGGAGGGAGGAGAACGCCACAATTTCGCTTTGGGTGGCGCGGTACCGAAGGCTAGTCATCCGCTGCACGCACCCTCGGTAGCGCCGGAGAGGTACCCGCCCGGGTCATCGCTGAGCAAGTACGGAAACGGGGTATGGAGTATGACGATCAGATCCGTTGAGTTTCGTGGAGATGTTGGAGGAGCGAGCGATTATTTACGGCATCGAGTTGGATCGTATACCACGAGCGATGAGTGTGGTATTCGTAGGCAAGGCGGAGAAATGGTTCTTGACCAGCGGACTGAGGGACTCGTCGTGGACAGATTTCAGAAGAGAATTCTTGGACTTTTTCCTCCCCCCCAGTACTTCGAACGCTTAGAAGACTACATAAGGGCACGTCATCAAAGAAAGGGGGAGAGCTTCAGGGACTACCTGATTGAACTCAGGCTGTTGATGCGTCGAGCTGCTCCAGACTACCGGCTATACGTAAACTCATGACTTCGCCACCCTGACGCAGCTTACGCAGATATATAAAAATATAAAAAGGTGCAAGGGCAGCGGAGAAAGCGGGAAGAGTGGATTGCGGCGAAGACTGCCTGGTCGGGGCCGGTGGAGGGCAGGCAGGGCAACCCGTTCGGCACAGAGGCACAGCACTCCTGGCTTGAAGGGCCGGCTGCGGATCATGTAGCGACGTCGCCAGCGGCGACGCGACGCGCGAGTGATCGGCTGTCAACGCTGCGGGCGACGTGACAGGAGCACGTTGGGACGGGAAGCGGACTGAGGCACCCTGCACAAGAGCGGGGTGGTGCCACCTAGACAGCGTGGACAAGACGAGGAGTCCCCTTACGGCGGAGGAAGGGAGGACGATGAGGTTGCAAAAGGAGGTGAACGGAAAGACGTCCCTACGCGGGCAATGGGTGTCGATAGAGAGCGATTGGTCTGGAGATCCGGAATCGCTTGCTCGACCAAAAACTCGTGGATAGGAATGGAAAAGAGGCCCCCAGGCGCCGTGTTGGTCCCCGACGCGAAAGGAGGACGCGGCTACAGCAGCCGGAAGATTGCCGGTCGATGAGCAGGGCACGTCGAATGATGGCGAGTCGCCCGCCCGGTCGATCAAGAGATGTCGCAATACGCTGAAGGAAGAACTCAAAGAGTGCCCTCAGCCAGCGAGAACGAAGGATCTGGAGGAAGGGCCCGAGGAGCGTCTCCCAGAAACTAAGTTTGAGGAATTGGAGATGGTGGGCGAATTTCGGAGTAGCCCGGCGACGCGGGAAGTGCGAGAATTATTAACGGCGGACGACGTTGGCGAAGTTCGGGGTAGCCCGACGCCGCAGAGCCTAGTAGACAACGGAAAACGGAGGAAATCGAATATTTTCCTAGACGACGTGGGACGTTCAGCGGAGGTGCGGGGCGAGCAAGAGGGCTCCCCGCTAACAGCAAGAGCGAAGGAATTGGAGATGGTGGGCAAGCTTCAGAGTAGCCCAGCGGCTGGGAGGCGCGAGAAGCACTGAGAGCGGATGACGATGGCGAAAGTCAAGGTGGTCCGCCACCGCGAGGGCCAGGAGGTCGCGAGGAGGACGAAGAGAAGGCGGAATCTGCCCCCGGCGACACAGGGTGGCCGGGGGATCTGGAGGACAAGCGGAAGGAGCTTCTGGGGGCGAAGTTGGCGTTTCTTGGGGGACTGAAAGGAGTGTCGAGTGTAACCGAGCATGGCATAGGGATGCGGGATGATAACCGAAGGCATTATCCCAAGAATCCGGCCATGAAAGGAGTGATTGATGAACAGGTAGACAAGTGGCTATCGAGCCATCGCGGAGTTCGCGAAGCGCGCCCATCGTATTAATAAAGAAGAAGATTGGAGATTGGCGCGTGTGTGCGGACTACCGACAGCTAAATGCCCACTCGATCCCGGACGACTACCCCGTTCCAAGGATCAACCACATCCTCGAGAGGTTACGACGTGCGCCGTATATATCTATCCTGGACTTGAAAAGCGGATGCTACCAGATCCCCATGGCGGCTGGCAACGGGGAATGTACAGCATTCGCGGTGCCAAGAAAAGGAGTATTGCAACGGCGGATGACGCTATTCGAGTTACTTTCAGCGAACGCTACGTTATGGAGAGCGCTGGACATGGTCATAACACCAGATATGGAGCAGCAAGCTTTCACATATCGGAACGACATTGTTATGGTCGGCGTCGCAAAGGCACAACAACATGCGGCGAATCGAAAGGAGGTCTTCCACCGACTGATGAAGGCCAATCTGCGAGTCAATTGGAGGAAAAGTAGTTTCATCAGGGATCGCCCACACAGCCGCACTAGATTCGGGATTCTGGCTGCGTGGGAGTAATTGCGTGGCGGCTCCAGGAGGCGGGGTCGCCTCCTCGGTTAAGTAAGGGAGGGGGGGGGGGGGGTGTGAGGCGGTTCGCCGATCACCGCCTCACAAGATTTATATAGCAAATGAAAATAGATCTTTAGTTAAAGGTTAAAGTTAAGATTTAGTTGGGGCGATTAGGGTTTAAGTTTGAATTGTCATTTAAATTTACATTTGAAAATGCCGCCCAAAGCGCTGGTGATTTATCGGCGATCGGCGGCGCAACTCTGCGTGGAGAGTTTTGAGCGGAGAGTTGCGTCGCCGACGCCGAGCGCTTTGAGCGAGCGGAAAAAGAGCGAGAGTTAGTTGGCGTTGGAAAGCAAGAGTCGTCAGACGACGAAAAGTGAAAAAAGAAAAAAAATTTGTGCGAGTAGTTGAAAGTACAGTTAGTTTTTGAATAAGGAGGTTAAGTGATTGGCAATTAAAGCGATAAAAAGTGGTCATTTGGGATAATTGGCGAAGACGACTGGCGATTAAAGCGATAAAAGGTGATCAGTTGGGATAATTGGCGAAGACGACTGCGAAAGGTTGGCGGAGTATCCGACGGCGAGCAGGAAGTATAGCGAAAGACGAAGTCTCGTAAGCGTTGCACGTGAGTGGTGATCCCCGTTTTGTATTTTCCCCCTCTTTCCCCATTCCCGACCATAACATTAAACATCCCCTCCTGGTGTCTCACAATTCTAATAAATTTCTTGTGAGTACACTCTGGGTAGACTGAGTCTTTCCCAGCGTTAATAATTTACTACTTTACACGTTATTTCCGGCAGTAACTCATCCCATGAGCTCTGGTGACCCTGGACGTATTGTGCTATCATCGTTTTTATCGTACGATTAGCCCTCTCCGTCGGATTCTCCTGCGGCGAGTAAGGCGCTGTATGTTGGAGTGTCACCCCCATGGACTCCATGAACGCCTTGAAGCTCCTGCTCGTAAATTGAACGCCGCTGTCGCAGACGAATGTCCTGGGTACTCCAAATCTGCTGAGTATACGTTCCCGGAACGCCAACTGCAGCTGCGCGGTAGTAGCCTTCCTCAACGGCACTAGCTCCACCCACTTAGCGAAAGCGTCGTGGAACACCAACAACATTGTGTTCCCACGCTTGGATCGAGGCAAAGGTCCCACGAAATCTGCGCACAGGACTGCCATTGGCTCCGCTACTTGCCTGGTCAGCATCTGCCCGGCTGGCTTTTGTTGTACGCCCTTGAATTTCTGGCACGTCTCGCAGCGCTTCACGTACCGAGCGGCATCTCGGGACGTACCTGGCCAATAGTATCGTTGTGCTAATCTTGTCGCCGTCTTCCTCACCCCTTGGTGACCCGCCGTGGGGGCGTCGTGGCACTCCTGGAGTACCTGGTTCCTTTGGCCTTCCGGGACGCATAGCTTCCAGGGAATGTAATCCTCGTCGTCCGTCCGATGCCCCAGGTTGCGGTACAAGTGCTCATTCTCCTTCACGTAGTCTCTAAACTTATCCGGCTCTCTAGCGATGCTCTCGCGCATCCTTGCTACCCATTTACAAGGGGGGTAGGCCTTCACCGCTTGTTGGCAGCTCTCCAAGGGTTGGGGAGACAATGCATCGGCCACCACGTTTAGGCTTCCCCGGCGATAACGGACGTCGAACTGGAATTGCTGTAGTTCCAACGCCCATCGGGCGATCCTGCCCGTGTGGCTCTCTATCGAGTTTAGCCATTTCAACGCCAGGTGGTCTGTGATCACGTCGAACCTGTAGCCTTCCAGGTAGCAACGCATCTTCCTGATTGCCCAAACGATCGCGAGGCACTCTTTCTCCGTGGCCGAATAGTTCGCCTCCGTTTTCGTCAGTCTTCGGCTGGCGTAAGCTATGACTCGTTCCTGACGCTCGATTAGCACCGCGCCCAGCCCGCAGTCGCTGGCGTCGGTTTGCAGCACAAATTTTTCCGAGAAGTCGGGGCATGCCAAGACTAGTGCTGTCGTCAGGCTCCCCTTTAGCTTCTGCAGCGCATCTTCTTGCTCCTCGGTCCAGACCCACTTCTGCCCTTTCTTGAGCAGCTTGGTCATTGGTAGGACCAATGAAGCGAAGCTCGGCACAAATCGCCTGTACCAAGACGCCATTCCCAGGCATTGTCGTAGCTCTTTCAGGTTCTTCGGTGTTGGGAAGTCTCGTATCGCTTCGACTTCCGCGGGGTTGGTGCAGATCCCTTCCCCACTAATGACGTGGCCTAGATACATCAACTTTTCTCGGAAAAAGCTGCATTTTTTCTTATTAACCTTGAGGTTAGCCGCTCTCAGTCGCCGGAAAACCTCCCTCAAATTGGCCGTATGTTCTTCCTTCGAGGCTCCGATCACCACTATATCGTCCAGGTATGCGAACGCGTGGGAACGTTGCCCCCGACGAGTGCAATCCGAATGGCATTACCCGCCACTGGAACAAACCTCTACTCTCTGTAAACTCTCTGCTGTCAGCCGCCATCGGGATCTGCCAATAGCCGCTTTTGAGGTCCAGCGTAGATATGAACTGGGCTTGTCGCAGTCTTTCGCGGATGTGGTTAATCCTAGGAACGGGGTAAGCGTCCGGAATCGAGTGGGCGTTGAGCTGCCGGTAGTCTACGCACATGCGCCATTCGACAGTCTTCTTTTTAACCAAGACTATGGGCGCACTGTGCGGACTCTTCGACGGCTCAATAGCTCCGACTCTGAGCAGTTCGTCAACCTGCTCGTTGATTACCTTTTGCATGGCCGGGTTCTTCGGGTAGTACCGTTGTTTGAGGGGTTTATCGTCCCGCATCCTAATGCTGTGTTCCGCTATGTGAGACACCCCTTCGAGCTCCTCGAAGAGTGCCAGCTCTGTCTCCAGGAACTCCTTTACTTTAGGTTCCAGATCCTCTGGCCACACCACGGCTACGGGGGACGGCCTTGCGTCGTGCTCTTCTTCCAGATCTCTTGCCTCTCGTATCGGGGGTGCTCTCCCAGCTTCCGTTCGAGCCGCTCGTCTCCCTTCCTGTCGGCCTTCGCACAAATGCCCTGCAAATCTGCATCTACCACAGGTTTCCGTTTCTCCGGTGGCGGAGTCCAGTATGGCGCCTCGGGGTTCAACCCCCCTTTATTTTCACCGCTCTTGCGTCGAGCGAGCGGCTCCTCGTCCTCAGAGTGGCTGCTCTCTTTCGACATCTCTCCCATCCTCATCGTCAGCTCCGTGTCGCCACAACGTAGTGTCGCCCCCACAGCGCACAGGAAATCCATTCCCAATATGACGTTATCCAACATAGTTGGCATGATGAACACCATCAACTGCACTACCTTCTTTGCGAGGGCTACGAACACTTTCATGGTTCGCGTCACGTCTAGCGACAACCCGTCGGCCAACCTGATTCGCGACCTTATCTCCTGAGACTCTCCTTGAACCATACGTCGGCGCACGCAGTCCTCACTCATGAAGCTGCGTGTGGCCCCTGTGTCGATCGTGGCGGTTATACTCCGGCCTCCAATCCCCACCGTCGCGACGATCCGTCCTTCTTTTACCCTTAAAAGGTACCCGTCTCTTTCTTTTGATGTTAGCTGGCGCCACCCCGCTCTCCGGAACGGCGCCCCTATGCGTTTCCCGCCTCCGTCTGGGGGCAACACTCTTGTGTGCTCCTCCCCTTTCTTCCACATCGTCGGCAAAATAATATCTGCGCGTTGCAACATTCCCTCGCGAAGTGTCCCGTCTGCGCACATCTATAGCAGACCCGTCGCGGATCAAAGTCGAAGCCGGCGTCCTGCGCCATCATGCGATGCACCGCTTCCGTTGGTGCCGTTGCTGTCGCCACGATCTGACCTGAACCTTTCCGCTCGGCTCTCTGTTCCGACGCTTGCGCACGGAAAGGATTTCCGGGCCGACTACCATTCGACGTTTCCCAAGGTGCCCTTGAATGGCTCGTTACGAATTTCTTCTCCCAAATTCTCCTTTGACCTTGGACGTTCTCGTATTCTGTCGCCATCTTTGTCAAAGTCGTGAAATCGTGGCGGCGCACGTATAATCGATACTCAGGGGCGGCATTCTCGTACACCCTGTGTAGTTTTTGCGCCGCGCTGTACCTCGCTTGACGTATCAGCAACCTGAGCTCGAGAAGGTAATCTTTAAAGCTCTCTCGCTGACGCTGACGACGATCCCGTATTTGATCTTTGAGGCGCTCGAAGTATTATGGTGGCAGGAAAAAGTCCAGGAACTCTTTCTTGAATTCAGTCCAGGTCGCGTCTCTTAATCCACTAGTCAGAAGCCACTTCGCTGCCTTGTCGCTGAACATCTCGCTCATCGCTCTCGGCATCCGGTCCAGCTCTATACTGTATGCTATGGCCCGCTCTTCCACCACCTCTACGAATCCTAGTGGGTGTGTCTGGCCGTCGTATCTCATGCCCCACTTCCTCACCTGTTCGGCCACGCACCAAGGCGGGTGTCTCTCCGGTGGTAGCGAGGGCATGGGATCGCATAGAGGGGTTCTCGGCGTAGGTGACGACACTCTTGCCTCGTTGATGACTGGCACGTTTAGTCTCAACGTTGCCGCTGGGGCCGACTCGAGCTCTTGTAGTTTGCGAAGGTCTGGCTCAGACTTCTGGTGAGCGCGTCCTCCCATGCTTTCCGTTGTTTGCCCCGTGAGTGTATTTGCTCCTTTGGGGAAACGGGCCTCTATCTCGCCTAGTCGCGTTTTCTTTTCTGGAGAGTATTTACCGCTCTGTATAAATGCTGACAGCCTCTTTCGTAGGTCGTCTATCCGACCGTCGCACTCTAGCCCGAGCTCTCGGGTTATTGTCACCAACTCTTCTTTATTTCTGTAGTACACCCAGCGCACGCTGAGCCCCGAGCCTTGACATTCACCACCTTCCATTTTATCTCTGAGTTTTCTTAGTTTTATCTTTTTTTTCCCAGTGTATATACATATATATATATATATATATATATATATATATATATATATATATATATATATATATATATATATATAAATATAAAAATATTTAGTTAGTTATTTTTTTTTTATTTATTTATTTATTATTATTATTATTATTTTATTATTATTATTATTATTATTATTATTATTATTATTTTATTTTATTCTATTTTATTTTAGTTTATTTTATTTTATTTTATTTTAGTTCACCTTTGGCCCATTGTGCGCTCTGCTTTTATGGCCCAGTGACCGCTAATCTATTCTGTCGTGCTGAGCCGTGGGGTATATCCACTCACGAGCCCGCGCGCATCAAGAATAAAAATGAACAAAACTACTCCAATGTATTTATTCTATTATAATTATTATTTTATTTTCTTTTATTTTATTTTATCTTATTTTATTTTATTTTATTTTACCTTATTTTATTATATTTTGTTTTATTTTATTTTATTTTATTCTATTTGATTTTATTTTATTTTTATTTTGGGTTTTTTTTTCCACCTGTGGCCTACTGTGCGCTTTTATGGCCCAGTGACCGCTAATCTATTCTGTAGTGTTGAGCCGTGGGGTATATCCGCTCACGAATCCGCGCGCACCAAAAATAAAAACTTACTTTACTATTATTATTATTATCATTTTCATTATTATTCCCATTATTATTCTTATTATTATTATTATTATTGTTATTACTATTATTATTATTATTATTATTATTATTATTATCGGGACCCCTTAAAATGGAATTTAGAAAGAGCCCTGTAGCGCAGGCGCCAAGAAGTGTGGAGGAAACTCCAAAAACCGCTGCCGCTGAAGTAAGTGTCCCAAACACTGTTGCAGAGGCGGTAGTCTCTCCAAGGCATGAGTACATGTTGAAACTCCGGGCCGAGGAAGAGGATGCCATTCTAAAATGTCGTCAGGCGCTGCGGCGCATAAAGACCGCTGTCGCTAAACAAAAAACATCAGTCTGAATGTTAAAAGCGGGGTATCCGACCTAGACGAACTGATCGATATTCTAGGACACTGCAGGAACTCCTGGAAGAAGCTGGAAGCTGAAGCAACTAAGCAGAAGCAATTAGAACCAGCAGCAGAGAGAGAGGCACGGATCTTGCAAACGGTGGCAACCATTCAAAAGAGACAGGCCCCTAGCCCCTTAGAGTCTGAGTCCGGCAAAAAACTTTGCAAGGGACAACAGAATCTGTGGCAAAAAGTCACCAGATAAGGGACTTCGAAAC
The DNA here is from genome assembly GCF_054131065.1 of Drosophila arizonae. Lineage (NCBI taxonomy): Eukaryota > Metazoa > Arthropoda > Insecta > Diptera > Drosophilidae > Drosophila > Drosophila arizonae. Next base: position 31,524,931 of record NC_142923.1, on the reverse strand, counting down.
AAAGAGCGGAAAAGACTACTTCGGCACCTGCAGTGAAGCCGAAAGCAGTAGCACAACCAACAAGAAAGGAGAAGAAAAAACCTCCCCGCACAGAAGCAGTCCTCATAAAACCTGAAAGTGGATAAAGCTACGTAGATGTGTTACGAAACATACGCAGCACAATCCAACAGAACGAAAAGGCAAATGTGAGAGGCATAAGGAAAACCCGTTCCGGGGCACATCTTGTAGAACTGAGCAAAGGGGAAAGTTACAACCGGAGCTGGTTGAAAAACTAAACGCTACCGTTAAGAAAACAGCTACGGTAGCCGAGTTAAAGCCTACAGCGACAGTGGAGATCCGAGATCTTGACTCACTCACTGTAGAGTCTGAGGTGGCTGAGGCAGTGCGACAAGTCCTTCATAATTCATCAGCGGACTTGCGCATAAAAGTCACTGCACCAAACAGTCGAGAGCTAGTAAGGGCTTTTGTAACTTTAGAAAGCCAATTAGCGGAGACGTTGCTGGGCTCAGATATTAAAATTGGCTTTGTCAGGGCTAGGCCCAGGATGTGTAAACCCATCCGCAGATGCTACAGATGCTTCGGGGTCGGTCATCTGCAGACCAACTGTACAGGACCGGACCGAAGTGGTGGTGGCATCTGCATTAAATGTGGTGAATCAGGTTACAAGATGAAAGACTGCACTGTAGTATGTTGTATGTCATATAAGCATATGCTCAGAGTATTGTAGTGTATACAATATATGAAGTTGACATATGCCCAAAATATAAGTAAGAGTATCATGCTCACAACATAGCAACACTTTGTTGCTTTACTTATATTATAACAGCTATACATAAGCGCCGTAATATGATCGGTCACTTATGTATAGACTGGCCTGCAGCGTGGGATCTGCAACGTAAGCATTGTTACGCTCTTGTCCACGCCGCAGCTTAAACGCTAAATGTATATGCCTTCTGCATATGCATACAAACATATATACACACACATACAGCATGTTATATACTCCCATTCTGCCGCTGCTATAAGCGACAGAATTCTTTATGTAAACTTTATGTACTTTAGGCTAAGACTTTATTTGAATAAAATACGGAGAGCATTCGCTGTCCAGAACTCAAAGATAATAGAGGTTCATTTTATTACATGGCGACCGTGACAGTTGTTACTGTCTGGCGTCACTTTCATATTTCGTGTCAAAAACTTAAGACTTAAATAAGTGTTACGTGGCTGCCAAATTGTTATGCTGATCTGAAAAAAGAAAAATCCTCAGCCTTGTGGGTATAAAAGCCGACTCCAAGCGTCTGACCCATGCCATCAACAAAAACAACAAAATGCAACAAAAACAACAACAGCAGCAACAGCAGCAACAGCAGCGTAATAGTGACACCAAAAACAACAAAACTGCAACAAAAACAACAACAGCAGCAACAGCAGCAACAGCAGCGTAATAGTGACACCAAAAACAACAAAACTGCAACAAAAACAACAACAGCAGCAACAGCAGCAACAGCAGCGTAATAGTGACACCAAAAACAACAAAACTGCAACAAAACAACAACAGCAACAACAGCAGCAACAGCAGCGCAACAGTGACAACAAAAACAACAAACCTGCAACAACAACAACAACAACAACAACAACAACAACAACAACAACAACAGCAGCAGCAGCAACATCAGCAACAATCATCTATAAATATAGAAGCCTGTGCAGACCAGCACCGGCCACGCCCAGCGCGCCAAGTTGGGCCCCGGCAGCAAATGACGAAAACAACAATGAGCCGCAGCAACAGCGGACATCAGCGGCCATAATCATCTATAAATCTAGAAGCCTGTGCAGACCAGCACCGGCCACACCCAGCGCGCCAAGCTGGGCCCGGGAACCGACAGTGCTACAAAGAGCACGCACCTTAATATTAAATTAGAGCTAATAATATTTTTAAATGAAAAATAGCATATATTAATAATAATACTTAAAATTTAAGAAACATTGTAACTAAAACATTGTACTACTGAGCGACGATTGCGTTGCTCGGTATAGCGCATGGCCCGTAAAGCCATGCAAATTTTAGACAGGAAGACCACTGCGTTGGTCGAGTAGGAAAAATAATAATAATAAAAAAAAAAAATAAAAAAAAAAATAATAATTGATACAAAAAAAAAAAAGGCACATGATACAAATTTTAAACAGAAATTAAAAAAAAAAAAAAAATAGACTTCTATATATATATATATATGTATATGTGAATAAATTATTTTCTTAAATGAGCGATATAAAAAAATGAAAGGAAAAACTAGGCGCAGTGGAGTCTTACATAGAATAAAGAAACGTAAGGCCGAACTGCATAGGCTACTGTATGGACCCCAACAACTAAGTTGGGATACATCAGTAAAATTACAGGCGGAGATCGAATTTCTCGACTCCGAAGAAAAAAAATTTAAAAAAAACAAATCTGCCAGTTCAGATAAGATTAACGGTAGTAAAAATATTGAAAAACTGGCAGATAGAGTAGAGGTTGTCGAACCACAACCAAAGAAACAATTGCCCGTACTAAAAAAGAGGTGTCCAGCAGACTGCGAGGGCCCTCTTTTTAGTCCTTATTGCGTCTATTCATGCACAGAGGTGCGTAAATGACACACAAAATTTTTTTGTTTGACTTAGAAAAATTTGAAAATAAATTTATTTCATAATATACTTATAAAATTAAATGATTAGAATATAAGAATAAAAAAAAAAAAGAGAAAACCTTTTAAATAAAAAAAAAAAACAATAATAAACAAAATAGAAAATTTACTTTAAAAGATCAAAATGGGAGGCAAAACCTCAAAGGCTGCTGATAATACAGCAAATGTGGTCAATGTTGTAGAAGTCATGGATACCACACCACATCTAGAAACGCATACACTGCTACTAGCTCTGTTAGTGGCCTTAACGGCTTTAAATCTGTTAATGAAAGCGTATCTATTGTACAAGCGTACACTAAAAAAACGGTATCTGAGTCGTGCAAACGATTTAGATAAAGTTTAAAATCCGAATATTATCTAACATATTGCAGAATTCGCCAACTAAAATAGTTCGTACTTCGAAATGTTCTAAAATGATCGGAAAAATACAAGAAATTTATAACAAAGAACCGAATTTTAGAGTAAACTCGTTGACAATATTACAACGGCATTTCGAATTCATTCCAGTATCTGATTTCGAAAATAAATATATAGATACATTTGGAAGTATCGCAAGCCCGCTATTTGGCCTAACTCAAGTAGTTTCGTGGATGCTTTGGAACTTATAGATTCCCTAAAGGGCAGCCACGAAGCAGTTGCCATAAACCTAATAAAGACTAAACTGAAGGGTAACGCACGTAATTTGATAAGCAATGAGCAGACAATTCCCGCCATTATTGCTAGCTTATCAAAGTCAGTTAAAGGAGAATCTGTAGAGGTATTATCTGCAAAAATCCTTAACCTGCAGCAAAGAAGCAAGACAGCCAATCAATACACTCAAGAGGTGGCAACTTTGGCAAAGGCTCTCGAAGGTGCGTATATAAGCGATGGTTTAACATATGAACTAGCAAACAAATATAGTACAACTTTAGCTGTAAAGGCCATGACCCAAAACTGCTCTATAGATAAGGTAAAACTTATCATGCAGGCGGGAACGTTTAATGACATGAACGAAGCCGTATGCAAATTTGTCAACAGTTGTACTGAGGCAACAGGTCAGTCAAATGCTGTCCTGTATTACCATAGACAAAACAATAGGGGTAACCGTGGGAATTACCACAGTCGAGGTAATAACCACAATAATGGTTACCAACCTAACAACACATACAGTAGAGGACAGAGCCGATATAGAGGCAACTCAAGAGGCCGTGGCAACTCGACAAGAGGCCACAACAATAACGTAAGAATTGTCAAGGAAGCTCCGGGAAACTCCCAAACGCCTCCAGATACTCAAAATTAACTAAAAGAATTTTTACCGTCAATTTAAGTCTCAATAACTACGTGTCATTTAAAAATGTTGCAACAAATAAAAACATAACATTTTTGATTGACACAGGTGCAGATATCTCAATTGTTAAAGAAAATTCGGATGTTTTTCATGACATCCAAACCAATAAAATCATAGACATTCGAGGCATAGGTGAAGGAATAATAAATTCCAAGGGACTAGCCTCAATTGAACTACAAACAGGCAAATTTATTATTCCATACAAATTTCACATACTTCGATCAGACTTCGCAATCCCATGCGATGGAATAATAGGACTAGACTTCATTAAAAGATTTAATTGCAAATTAGATTATAATAGCTCAGATGATTGGTTTATAATTAGACCGCAAAACTTAACGTATCCCATTTATGTTCCAATAACATTTAAGTCTGGTACTAACTCAACCCTTCTACCAGCCAGATCCCAGGTGATACGCAAAATTAAATTATCTTCGTCCGAAGAAAATATTTTAATTCCCAATCAGGAAATTAAACCGGGTGTCTATGTTGCAAATACAATTACAACAGCCCAGAATGCGTTTGTCCGAATCTTAAATACAACCAGAACATATCAAATAGTAAACATAGATAAATTGAAATTTGAATCACTTTCGAACTACAATGTAGTTCAAAATTCCAAAGATAATAGAACAGAGTCCGTACTTAACAAATTAAGAAAGAATTTTCCACCCTTATTTAAAGAAAGACTTGAGACACTATGCACCCAATATAGTGATGTTTTCGGACTTGAAACCGAACCAATCACAACAAACAACTTTTATAAACAAAAATTGAGACTTAAAGACGATGAGCCAGTATACGTGAAAAATTATCGATGTCCGCATAGCCAAATAGAGGAAATACAACGCCAAGTTGGAAAGTTAATTGAGCAGAATATTGTTGAACCGTCTGTTTCATCCTATAATAGCCCACTTTTATTAGTTCCCAAAAAAGCCCTTCCGGGCACAGAAGAAAAAAAATGGCGATTAGTAATTGACTATCGCCAAATAAATAAAAAATTGTTGTCCGATAAGTTTCCACTCCCCAGAATTGACGATATTCTTGATCAACTGGGTCGAGCAAAATATTTTTCATGCCTCGATTTAATGTCAGGCTTCCATCAAATTGAACTTGAACAATGGTTCGTATCGCTTTACGCGATTACCATTTGGTCTAAAAATAGCGCCTAATTCTTTTAAGAGAATGATGACAATAGCATTCTCAGGTCTAGAGGCCACTCAAGCTTTCCTTTACATTGATGATTTAATCGTCATTGGTTGTTCTGAACAACATATGATTAAAAACTTGACAGATGTTTTCAATGTTTGCAGAAAACATAATCTGAAACTACATCCAGAAAAATGCTCATTTTTCATGCACGAGGTGACATTCTTAGGTCATAGATGCACAGATAAAGGAATCTTACCAGATGACAGCAAATTTGATGTCATTAATAATTATCCTGTCCCTACGGACGCAGACAGCGCTAGAAGATTCATTGCATTTTGCAATTACTATAGACGTTTTATACAAAACTTCGCCGAACATTCACGGCACATAACAAGATTATGTAAAAAGAATATCCCATTTGAATGGACAACAGAGTGTGAAAAAGCATTCCAATATCTAAAAAATAAACTTGTTCAACCAAATCTACTACAGTACCCTGATTTTAGCAAAGAATTTTGCATAATCACAGATGCAAGCAAACAAGCATGTGGTGCAGTTTTAACTCAAAACTATAATGGACACCAGCTCCCAGTTGCATATGCATCAAGAACATTCACTAAAGGTGAAAGCAATAAGAGTACTACAGAACAAGAACTAGCAGCAATACATTGGGCAATAACACATTTCCGACCATATATTTATGGGAAACACTTCACTGTTAGAACAGATCACAGGCCTTTAACATATCTATTTTCTATGGTAAACCCAAGCTCAAAATTAACACGCATGCGGCTAGAGCTAGAAGAGTACGATTTCACAGTAGAGTATCTGAGAGGGAAAGATAATTTCGTGGCGGACGCATTATCTAGGATAAAAATATCCGAATTAATTGATATAAACAGAAAAGTCCTGAAAGTCACTACCAGGCAACAAAGTAGACAAAATAATATCTGCGCAGATAAAGAAAGACTGCTGCCAAAGCAAAGTCTAAAACAAGCTTCTAAGCCCAACGTATACGAAGTCATTACAAATGACGAGGTACGAAAAGTAGTGACCTTGCGATTAACAAATTCTACATGTTTATTGAAACATGGGAAACAAGTTATCGCAAGAATTACAGTTAGCGATTTATACTCCAATGGAATCCTCGACTTAGGTCAGTATTTCCAAAGGCTTGAACGGCAAGCCGGGGTATCTAAAATCAGCAAACTAAGAATGGCACCGAGCGAAAAGATCTTTGAATCAATTTCAATAGAATCTTTTAAAACTATGGGCAATAAAATATTAAAAAATTTAAGAGTAGCGCTACTCCAGCCGGTGACCACAATATATGATGAAAAAGAAAAAGAAGCAATATTGTCTACATTACATGATGATCCAATACAAGGGGGTCATACAGGCATAACAAAAACGCTAGCGAAAATAAAGAGACAATATTATTGGAAAAACATGACTAAACATGTAAAAGAGTACATAAATAAATGTCCAAAATGCCTGACGTCGAAAACGACGAAACATAACAGATCACCCATGATAATAACTGAGACACCAATAGAGGCTTTCGACAGAGTGATAGTAGACACGATTGGTCCACTACCACGCTCAGAGAACGGAAATGAATACGCTGTTACGTTAATATGTGACTTAACAAAGTATTTAGTAGCAATTCCGATAAAAAATAAAAGTGCAGCAACTGTCGCAAAAGCCATATTCGAATCATTTATTCTGAAGTACGGTCCAATGAAGACGTTCATTACGGACATGGGTACAGAATATAAAAATTCCATTATAAGTGACTTGTGCAAATATTTAAAAATAGACAGTATATCGTCTACAGCACACCACCACCAGACATTAGGTACCGTTGAAAGAAGTCATAGGACATTCAATGAGTACATTCGTTCATATATATCAGTAGATAAAACTGACTGGGACGTATGGTTACAGTATTTCGTGTATTGTTTTAACACAACACCATCAGTAACACATAATTATTGTCCATATGAACTTGTATTTGGAAGGCAAAGTAACCTTCCAATACACTTTAATACCATAGATGTAATCGAACCATTATATAACATAGAAGATTATGCTAGAGAAGTTAAGTTTAGACTAGAATATGCGCATAAGAGAGCTCAAATACTTTTAGAAAAACATAAAGTTAAACAAAACAAGTAAGAACGTTGCAGTCGGGCGTTACCGACCGCGGAATACTCATTCACATCCCATCAACAATTTAGTAGTTAAGTTTCGTTCTAATACTGTAGAATATACAGGTTTTTCCGATTTGCCACGCCCCAACTGGGCGTAGACACCTCATTTTTGGTCAGTTTTTAGAAAGAGATAACGTTACCCTAACTGCAAAGTTTGAATGCTTACCCTAAAAAAATGTGAAAATTACAGGGTATTTTTCGATATGCCACGCCCCTAAAGAGGCGTAAAAATTATTTTTGGGGAATCGATAGAGGAGGCTACCAGTAACTCAACTATCCAAATTTGAAGCTTCTAGCTATTATACTTTAGGAGATATAAACTTTTGCGGTTTGCCACGCCCCCTGTGGGCGGACATATATCCGACAAAACTTTTTGGTCTTGGGTGATCAGTCCGAGTATATGTACAAAATTTGAGGTCTCTGCCATCAATAGTGTCCAAAATATAGGAGAATTTAAAAAATCACTATATCTTCAGGTCCGATTTGCCACGCCCCCAACGGGCGTAGACTTATAATTTATCTTCAGACTTTATAGAATCATACCATTAGCTGACGTGCAAAATTTCAGCATTCTAGGTTTACAACTTTAGGAGATACAGTTTTATCCGATTTGCCACGCCCCCAATGGGCGTAGATATATCCGCCATAGCTCGTGATCTTGGGTGGTCAACGCGGACGTACATACCAAGTTTCAGCTTTCTAGCTCTTCAACAAACATGATTTCTGGTATATCGGAAAATGCATTTTCCGATTTGCCACGCCCCTAGTGGGCGGATCGGGAAAATTTTAACACTTTATAAATCGGAGATATACACGAGTATGTGTTCCAAATTTCAAGTCTCTAGCTTCAATAGCGCCGAAATAGATTGCGTTCATACGGACAGACGGACAGACGGACGGACGGACAGACGGACAGACGGACGGACAGCAAGACGGACATTGCACAAAACCAATATACTGATTCACTTTCGTGAATGAGTATAAAAACATAAATGATAAGAAACTATTAGACATTAAATTAAAAGTAGGAGACCAGGTCTTTCTAAAAAACGAAACAGGTCATAAGCTAGAACCTGCTTATGTAGGACCATTTGAGGTCACTAGTATAGAAAATAATAATAATATAATTATAAAAAACACAAATAATAAGAATAAAACACAAAAAGTTCATAGGGATAGACTAAAAAAGATTAAAAAAAGCAGTGTTTTTCTTTCATTTTTCAAAAAATCCAACCAAATTAGTGGTTGTTTGATTGTTTCAAACCTATATATTGATATACCAAAAAAAAAAAAAAAACGAAAATAATCAATTGATCAAATTAAACACAATATATATATATATATATAGAAATACTAACGTATAAAATACAAAGATTACAAAAAAAAAAAGAGAAAATTCTTATTTTTTTTTTCCCCTAAATATCATATAATACACAAAAAAAAAAAAAACATTTATGAAACAAAAATTAATTTAAAAAAAAAAAAATTTTTTTGTAAACACCTAAAATATTTTGTCATAAGAATACATCATAAAAAAAAAAAAAAAAACTAATAATAATTTTTATTTTAAATAACTACATTATATTACGTTATTTTTTTTTAAAAGGGGAGGTGTAGTATGTTGTATGTCATATAAGCATATGCTCACAGTATTGTAGTGTATACAATATATGAAGTTGACATATGCCCAAAATATAAGTAAGAGTATCATGCTCACAACATAGCAACACTTTGTTGCTTTACTTATATTATAACAGCTATACATAAGCGCCGTAATATGATCGGTCACTTATGTATAGACTGGCCTGCAGCGTGGGATCTGCAACGTAAGCATTGTTACGCTCTTGTCCACGCCGCAGCTTAAACGCTAAATGTATATGCCTTCTGCATATGCATACAAACATATATACACACACATACAGCATGTTATATACTCCCATTCTGCCGCTGCTATAAGCGACAGAATTCTTTATGTAAACTTTATGTACTTTAGGCTAAGACTTTATTTGAATAAAATACGGAGAGCATTCGCTGTCCAGAACTCAAAGATAATAGAGGTTCATTTTATTACAGCACAAAACCACCAAAATGCTGCATTTGCACGGATGCAGGGCGCACTTCTGTTGATCACATGCCGGGATCGCAGAAATGCCCAAGCACTCGACAAACTACAGCAAAATGTTGAAAATTCTCCAAGGTAATCTACACCGGAGCAAAACGGCGGATGCACTTTTGACACAGATAGTAGCAGAACATGCTATCGATGTAGTGATCATAAGTGAGCAATACAAGCGAAAAGAAACCGGTGTCTGGTTAGAGGATGACACTAAGACCGCTGCCATATGGATCCCCAGTAGTAGTGGACAACGGCCACTAGAAAGCAGGATTGGAAACTGCTACGTCTACGCACGCTTCAGAGAAGTCGCAGTAGTCAGTTGCTACCTAACTCCTAGCGATGACATAAACAGCTTCCAGAATAAACTGGATGCAGTCGAGGATCTGCTCGTGGATCGACGGCAGCCCTTCATTGTGGCAGGCGATCTGAATGCACGAGCAGTAGACTGGGGAATGTCCTATACTAACTCTAGAGGACGGAAAATCATGGATATGGCCGCTAGGTCCGGGTTAGTGGTAGCAAACCGTGGAAGCAGAGCTACCTTTCATAGGCCGGGATGTGAAGGTACAATACCGGACGTAACCTTTGGATCCGAACACATCGAAGATCGGATAAAGGCCTGAAAGATACTCGACGACTTCACGGGCAGTGATCACGAGTATATGTCATATATATATATACCAACCAGCAAACCCCTCCACCATGCCCAAGAAAGACTTCCCACAGATGGGACATAAGCAAGGTGTATACAAGCAAATTACTATCTGAACTAGATAGACGTGAACGACAGTTCGACGGCACATTGACCTCGAAGCAAGTGGTCGAAAGAGGCCTAACAGCTATGGAAAGAGCGTGTAACGTTTCGATGCCAAAACGCACAGCAAACACGGAGGCAGACGACATGCGTACTGGTGGAACCATGATATTGCAGAAAAAAGAAGAGTATGCATACAATGTAGAAGAAGGCTAACAAGGGCACGACGGTCTGGAAATTTTATGACGGAAGCGTTAGCAGCTAAGATTGCGAGAAAAGAACTGTCGATTGCTATCACACGCAGTAAGCACAAGTGGAAAGAGCTCTGCAAAGATATAAATAAAGATCCTTGGGGACTTGGCTACAAGATAGTCATGAAGAAGCTGAGAAACTAGGCAGCAGTGCCAAGCGTGGATGATGAAACGATGGATCCCATAGTGGAAACACTATTTCCAACCCACATCCACGAGACGCGTGTGCAAACACCCGCAGAGTTCGATGGCTCAGTCCCAAATTTCACCGAGGAAGAACTCAAGATTGCGGATCTCTCCCTAAAGAATAAGAAAGCGCCGGGACCAGATAATATACCGGCAGAGATACTGAAGGTGATAGCATCAGGACGGCCTACTTTTCTCCTTAGGATGTATAACGCATGTCTAAAAGAAAGGATATTCCCAGAAGCGTGGAAAGAACAGAGACTGGTGCCCATTAGCAAAGGCAAAGGCGATCCCAACTCACCTTCGGCTTATCGCCCATTGTGTATGCTAAACACAGCGGGGAAGCTGTTAGAAAAGCTCATAAGACCCAGACTACTCGCCGCAGTAGAGGCCGCTGAAGGACTTAGCCCCAGGCAACACGGGTTCAGAGCCGGAAAATCCACAATGGGAGCTATCGATGAAGTGGTTCAGGCAGCCAGAGCTACGCAAAGAGGAAATGCCTACTCGCGCCCAGTGGTCCTGCTAGCAACGCTGGACGTTAAAAACGCCTTTAATAGTGTAAGGTAGACCGATATGCTTACTTCCTTGGAGCATCGTTTCCATATACCGGAGTACCTGATGAATATGATCAGGAGCTATTTGCAGGATCGAATACTCCTGTACTCCACACAGACTGGTACGAAACGGTATAGAGTGTCTGGAGGAGCTGCACAGGGGTCAATCCTGGGACCAGACCTGTGGAATATCAGCTACGACGACATCCTAAGACTGGAAATGCCTGAAGACGCGTTTCTAATTGGTTATGCCGACGATATTGCAACCGTTATTACTGCCAGAAACACCGTAGAGGCCCAAAAGAGACTTACCCAAGTCATGATCCGCACGCAGACATGGCTAAGCTCTCGAGGATTGGAACTTGCCACCCATAAAACAGAGTTACTTCTATTCACGGGGAAGCAGATCCCAACCGAAATAGAGATGCGAGTAAGCGAAAACCTTATAAGGACTCAGAGGACAGTGAACTATCTAGGCGTTAGACTAGACAGTAAACTTACCTTCTGGGAACAGCTGAAGCATGCCACGTGGAAAACAGCGACAGCAACGGGGTCTTCGAGCAGACTGATGGCAAACATTGACGGCCCGACGGCAGGAAAACGAAGACTTCTCATGGAAGCGACAAATGCAATATTGCTATATGGAAGTGAAGTATGGGCGGACACCTTAAAGGCGAATGTAAGGCGAAAACCGATGTTATCAGTGCAACGAAGAGAGCAGCCTTAAGGATAACATCGGCGTACCGCACAGTCTCCGGGGCTGCCGTGACTGTGATAGCAGCAGTCATACCGGTTGACTTGCTTGCCCAACAGCGCAAAAAATTATGGAATCTTCGGCAAAGAGGAGAATTCTCAGAACAGGCGGCAAAGAGTATACGACAGCAAACCATAGTCTCGTGGAAGGCGAGATGGTCATGCGAAAGGTATGGAAGATGGACCGCTAGAATAATCCCCGATCTAGAGAAGTGGATAAATAGAAAACACGGTGAAACGTCGTTCTATTTGACACAACTACTCTCCGGACATGGATACTTTCGAAAGTATCTAAATAAGATGGAGAAAACTGCTGAATCCAACTGTATTTACTGCGATAATGCAATGGACATTAGTACAGCAAATGTGCAGTAGCATAGACGCTTGGAAAAAAGTCTATGACTTCGCCGAAAAAGTTCTTCGGCGGAAGATGTATGACCTGGACGCAGGCACACAGAGGGCAACGCTCATTTAGAGCACAATATGGAGCTCCACCTTGAAGGTTAATGCGGGATAACTCCTGGTTCCAAGGTGGTCTCGAGCCCCAGAAGGGGAGGATTTTTTAGTCGGTAAGCAGTCATGCAGTCCGACACACCGGTCAGAGTGACGACCTGAATGACGGTGCATAAAACATTTTTTCCTACCTCAACCCACAAAAAAAAAAAAAAAAAACAAGTAAGAATGCTCTAGTCGAGACTGCTCGACTACGAGATCCCCTGAACCCTTGGAGATATTTCAATAACTTTTCGCGTCTTTCAGCTTACACAAGAAACACGCACACACACACGCACGTACGCACACACAGGCATACATACACACACACGCATACAGACACACATACACACACACACACGCATACACACACACATACACAAACACAAACCTTTTACTGCAACTGAGTAGGAAGCCGGAGCATAGCGCTGAGGCTCTGCACGAAGCTGTAGGCAAGGCCTTGGGAGACCGAGAGGTAGTTAAAACACTTACCAAATCGGCGCAAGTTGAGATTTGCGATCTAGATGAGTTTGCGACCAAAGAGGAGATCTTGGAGGCAATTAGGGTGGAGTTGAAGGATAGCTTACTCCCCATTGAGGCTATCAAATCGCTTCGGCCAGCTTTTGGTGGACAGCAAAGAGCTACGGTTGCTCTTCCAATTGGGAAAGCCAAAACTCTGCTCGAGCTGTCCAAAATTAGAATAGGATGGGTAGTTTGCCGTATCCGAGCAGTGGAGCAGCCTAAACGCTGTTTCAAGTGCCTCGATTACGGTCATATGGCAGCAAACTGCGGCAGCGACTGTGACTTAAAGGGCGCCTGTTTCAGGTGTGGAGAGATGGGTCACAGTGCCAAAGCATGCACCAAGGCACCAAAATGTAGCCTCTGCATCCGGAAAGGTGAAAAGCAGACGGTCCATTCAGCAGGCAGCTTCAAGTGCCCATCTTACCGTGAAGCTGCTCGTAAAATGAAATGTTAAGGTTTTTGCAGCTTAACTTAAATCATTGTGTTGCTGCCCAAGATCTTCTAGAGCAGACCATTAGGGAAAAATGTATAGATGTAGCTTTTCTCAGTGAGCCTCACCACTGTAGAACCAGCTGCCCTAGGACATGGTCAACAGACGTTAATGGCAAAGCTGCGTTGTGGGTATGCGGCAACTCAACGAACGTACTTTCGAATGTTAAGTCATTCAATGGGTTCGTACGTGGCCGATATGGTAGCTTGTGGCTTTACAGTTGCTATCTGGCCCCCAGCATGCAGCTCAGTGAATTCACGACGGTGCTCGACGAGCTTGCCGAGGATGCTAGGGGTCGGAAGGCCATTATAGCTGGAGATTTTAACTCCTGGGCGCTAGAATGGGGTAGCCCAACAACAAATGCCAGAGGTCGTATCCTACTGGAGATCTTCGCGACACTAGATGTTGCACTGCTCAACACTGGCCATGAGTACACCTTCAGTCGGGCGGGATACGGGTCTGTTATCGACATTACTTTTGTCACTTCATCCCTCTTTCGGGGAGCAACATGGAGCCATTGCGATAGCTATACAGGCAGCGATCATACGGCACTTCTGTTCACAATAGGTGAGCCACCTGCCAGGGCGTCAACATTGTGGAGGGAGTCGTATCGGCTAGATACTTTTGATCCCGCGGTCTTTTCAGAGGCAATTCAGTCTCTGGGTACAATTGGTAATGCTGAGGCCAGAGCATGCCAAATGGTAGCCCAAATACAGTGTGCCTGCAATAGCAGCATGTTACGTCGCAAGCAGTTCACGCGACAACATGATCCTACGTATTGGTGGAATACGCAAATAGGTGACATTCGTCGCAAATGCATCCAGGCGAGAAGAAGCTACCAACGGGCTCGCGGTAGGTCAACGTTTTTTGAGAAACAGTTAACTTACCAGGCAGCTAGAAGACAGCTGAAGAAGGCCATTCGGGCAAGCAAAAGAGAATGTTTTTTACAGTTGTGCGACTCAGCCGAATATGACCCTTGGGGCAGGGCATATAAGATAGTAGTTAAAAGACTATACGCAGGTAGACAGGTGCAGCCTACGGATCGTCTGGAGCTTAAATCGATTGTGGAAACACTCTTTCCAGAAAGTTTAAGCTCCATTCACGCCCCTGAGTCCGAGTCTGCTGATCAGGGCTCAACGAGCACTGAAATTTTTTTAGTTACAGATGAAGAAATATCAGTAGTTCTCCGAGGTCTTAGAACCAACACAGCTCCAGGGCCGGACGGGATCCCAAATCGTGCGCTAAAGCTAGCCCTCGCCTTGCACCCAAGTACGTTCGCCGAATTATTTAACGAATGCCTGATCCAAGAGACGTTCCCGGCAAAATGGAAAGCCCAGAATCTGGTATTGCTACCCAAGGCTGGCAAACCACCAGATGAGCCATCTTCGTACAGACCGATCTGTCTCTTAGACACCATGGGAAAGGTGTTTGAGAAACTGATCTGCTCTAGGCTGGAGACTGCGATTGCAAGCGCCGGAGGCCTGTCACCAAACCAATTTGGATTCCGGAAGGCCCGGTCAACAACGGACGCGCTTAACAAAGTTGTTGGTCTGGCCACTTCCGCTATTCAAGGCACCAGATGGAGGCACGGGACGAAGGAATACTGTATCATCGCGACCCTGGATGTAAGGAATGCCTTCAACACAGCTAGTTGGGATATGATACTGAATGCGCTGTCACAATATAATATCCCTAAATATCTAAGAGAGATAATAAAGAGCTACTTCAGAGGAAGAACACTGGTATACAACACGAGTGAGGGTCCCCAAACTCATACAGTGTCAGCTGGAGTACCCCAAGGCTCAGTGCTGGGGCCTCTCCTATGGAACATCATGTACGACGGCGTACTGCGCTTGGAACTACCAGCAGGCGCGCACACCATCGGCTTTGCTGATGATGTAGCTGTCGTAGCCATAGGAAAGGAGCTCAAAGATACAGAGGATATTTGCAGCGAAAGTATCAATCGCATACGAAGCTGGTTGACAGGAGCTGGGCTCGAGCTAGCGGCACACAAGACCGAAGTTGTACTAGTCAGCAGTCGCAAAAGAGTGGAAACTGCCAATATAAAGATCGGCAGCGTCACCATTGCGTCAAAGAGGGCGATAAGATATCTTGGTGTCATGATAGACACAAGATTAACTTTCCGCGAGCACTTAGAATATGTGCATAAAAAGGCAGCTGATTCTTGTAGAGCTCTCTCGAGAATCATGCTTAACACGCGGGGACCTAAACAGCAACGACGTCTCCTCCTAATGAGCGTCATTAGGTCTGTCATCCTCTATGCTGCGCCAATATGGGCAAGAGCGATGGCAACGCCGAGCTACAGCCGAGGCATTTACGCGATCTACAGGCTGAGCGCAATCAAAGTCAGCTGCGCTTTCAGGACTATCTCCGATGACGCAGCGCTCGTCATAGCCGGTATGGTGCCACTGGAGTATTTGGTCGCCGAAGCCGTGGAGCGGAATTCGCATGGGCCTACGCGACTCAACGCTGTCAGGGCGAACAGCATCGCACGATGGCAAAGAAGGTGGAATAGCTCAGCTAAAGGGCGGTGGACGCACAAGCTCATCCCGGAGCTTGAACCATGGGTTAACCGCAAACATGGCGAGGTTAACTTCTACCTTACGCAGATCCTCTCGGGTCATGGATGCTTTCGGAGCTATTTGAAGCGCTTTGGCCACGAGGAATCTGACGAGTGCCCCTGGTGCGAGCGAGGGCATGTGGAAGACGCCAACCACATTCTTTTCGAATGTGGACGGTTCCTGGAGGAGAGGCGTCGTCTGGAAGAGGCAGTGGGTCGCTCCATCAGAGCGGACAACTTAGTCAACGCCATGCTGGAATCGGAGGAAGCTTGGGAACTAACAAGCACCTTCGCGGCCACGGTGATGATGGAGCTCCGCAGAGTCGAGCGATCGAGAAGACGAGCTGTCCCAGGCTAAGGTAGCGCATAGTGCTTGCGAAGTAATGCTTTACGGCCGTCCCGCAAGCACCGCGCGCTATCCTAGCCACCACGCAACTTGCAATTTGTTATATAATTTTGTCAATAAATGAATATAAAAAAAAAAAAAAAAAAAACACATACACAAACACATACACAAACATTTACATACATATACACACAAGCATAAACACGCATGGGCGGCAGTGAGCGCTTACTATGAGAACTTAATTGCTTAATAACTTTTTTTGTGGACATACGATCTTCACGAAACTTTCAGATTATGATTATAACGTGGAAATGCATGTAATTGCTAAAGCAAAAGTCTCTAGTATTTGAAATACGCTTTTTACAAAAGTGAGGGTAAGGGGGTGAATTTAAGGGTGGGGGGTAAATTTTAACAAAAACCGAAATTGTATAAATTGCATATACGCATACATTAAAAATTTGGAGACTCTAGCAATAAAGGTGTAGAAGATAAGGTTTTTTATCGATAAAAACTATTGGGATGAGTTATCGATTTTTAATGATGAGCTTGATATCCGCGCTGTAATTACGGACATTTGAAAAAAAAATTTGAAGTCTCTAGCTCTTATATCTTCTGAAATCGACGCGTTCATACATACGGACAGACGGACAGACAGACGGACAGGGCCAAATCAACTCAGCTCGTCCCCCTGATCAAGAATATATATACTTTGTGGGGTCTGCCACGCCTCCTTCTCCCTGTTACATACATTTCAACAAAACCATTATACCCTGATTTCCCATTGAAAATGGGTTCAGGGTATAATGAGTTAAAGGAAAGTGTGTTGGTCGTGACCTTAACCTCAGCATTAGAGGCAGTAAGAGTTACGCACACAGGCCACAAATGCTCACACATGTTTCCAGAGACTGTAAGTGTGTGTGTGCTTGCTCGTCGCGAAATTATATTCTTTATGCGTATCAACGCTTTCCTACCCTTCCTACGAATAACCATCGAAACGCTTACATTTTCTTTGCATGAGCGTGACAAACGCTTTTATGATTTAGGTATACCCTTCGTTCAAAAGGAAAGAGCTGGGATCGTCGCCAACAAATTTCAATTTTTGTGCGCTGCTGAGTTCGGTGATTTGAGCGACCATAGAGAGAGATAGAGAGAGAGAGTGAGAGTAGGACAAAAGCGCATAACTGTGCTTTGTATAAGAATGGGACCATTTCGTTTGAGCGCTTGCAGCGCACTGACTTTGTCGTGCAATATTTTCACTGCTCGAACCTCCAGCGACCGAGCCGAGCAAATACGAAGTAAAGTGGTCGACCAACTTAACATTTTCTGCTGTAGAATGTCTACATGTCTAGTCTATGTGTTCTCTGGTCAGTGGTACCACTCTATGGCCGGGGCAGCGTCAGTTTGCCGTGACTAGAGTGAGGAGTGGGGAAGGGGGGAGTACGGGAAACACTAGTTGACGACAGCCGGGGCTTGTCCACTCGGCGAACGGGCGCGTCAACGTTCTCTATAGCCAACTCTTGCTATAGTCGGGCTTTGCTGCGACAGGTTGAAATAAATGGTGCAGAGGGGGTGGGGGGGGGGGGGGGGGGGGATAGGGGATCACTACCGTTGGTAGTGTTTAACTTATAAGATAAATAATACGCCGAGTTTCACTTTAATTTCTTTCAACTTGCGCTCCCTTTTTCTTGACTTTCATTTCAAACATTTCACTTAAATTTATTCTAATAAGCTACTTGCGCTCACCCGCTACTCTTCGCTGCTCGAAAACTAATAATCCATTCAGCTAGTCAGCAAATTCGAAGTTGAATAGTACCGCTAACACATAGACTAGACATGTGGAACAAACTTTTTCAACACCGAAAAAATGCGCTGAAGAGACCGGAAAACTTCGTATTTGCTCGGCTCCGTCTCTTGAGGCTGAAGCAGTGAGCATACAACACTACAAAGTCAGTTCGTTGCGAGCGCTAAAACGAGATATTACAATGTATCGCCGCTATGTCTTATTTTATTTTTTCTTACCCTCTCTTTCTGTTTCTCTATGCTCTCTCACATGTACATACGTATGTATATGTATGTGCAGACACAAGCCAGCAGCGCACAAAAATTAAATTTTGTTCGCGACGATCCTATTTTTCCCTTCTGAGTGAAGAGAATACCGAACTCTTAAATGCCCTTGTCGTGCTCATGCAAAATGTTTAGATTTGTATTATTAATAGTATAAAGGATATGAAAGCGCTGGTGCGCATAAATAATAAGTTGTTGCTTACATGCGCTTGTGTGCCTGTGTACGAATATTGCCTTGGTGCCTGTGGAATAATGTATGTGAGTATATACATATGTAAGTATCTGCACAATACGTACATACATAAATCTTGTCGTGTGCCTGCCACGGGCTTTTAATTGTCATCAGATCAGCTTTGCTGTGAGAGTGCTAAACGACCTTTTATTATCACTTCCTATTCTACCTATTCTTTAATTATTTGCAATTTACGTTTATTTAAAATGTTGATTTTACCAACGATCTTATCAGTTTGCCATTTACAATTTTTTCAAATTAAAATTAAAACAAACTGATTAAGAATAAATTTTCCTATGCTGAAAGCATGGGTGAGAGGGGGAAGACCATTCATTATCTAAAGATGATTTTGCTGTAGCTTGCATGCAGTACAGAACAATTTTCTCTTTAATGCGAGAGATGTATGGTTTCTTTTCGAAAATTGTCCTAAATTTTTCGAAATGCAGTTTTATCAAATTGTAAAAATGGTCAGAATGGTCGCAGCAGCTACACTGTAGCTAAAGATTTGTGTTGCTAATTTCACTTTCATTTTTTCAAAGCAGTTCGGACTGACATGTTAACCTTAAAACATATCAGTCCGAATTTCGGACATAAACGTGTTAAATTCTTGGTCTCAGTTTCATATAATTTTCTAATTATTTCCTATGAAACTGTACCTTCTCGTGTTAAGTCTTCTTTAAAAGAATATTTCGAAGGGATTTAACTAGATGCGGTGCATCAAAGATGGCAACAATTTTTTCACCATTAACCTCAAAGCTATGATTGTTTAAATCAATACCCCATCTATTAAACACTGCCCTATTATTGGATCCCTGATCGCAAACAACGGCTTTGACATTGAGCCCTAATGCTTGCGATAGTCCAATATTTTCTTCAACTTTTTTTTTAGGTCAGTATGATTTATGCCGCGAGCTGAAACCGTATAGCTTAAAACATACTTCCAGTTCTCAAAAAGCCCCTAACACGGAAAACACAGACTTGCTGTCCTAAAAACCTACTTCGTTTTACACCATCGTTTTCATTTTTTCAACAATGCCCTGCAGATTTTCTAATAGGTCTGAATTAAATCCAGGACCTAAATTTTTCAAAATCGCCCATCGATTTAAAGATTTCCTACATGGGAGTCTTAAATTAAGAACATCCCTAAGATAATCATATGTCCTAGCTGAATAAAAATTAATATTTTGGGCAATCGCCCTATCAGCACCATTATAGACATGATTATTTTTCAAAAGCATTTTACATAACACTTTTGATTGTTCAGAAACATGAGGTAAATTGTCGTGAAGACATTACCATGTTTTTTTTACCTTTCTAATTCTATAAGAATGGTTTCTATATCTAAAAACATTTTTTAAACCTGAATATTTTTTCTACAAATTAAGGAGCTCTTCCTGTACTCTTTTAAGCTCTACTCCCATATCATAATGTTTTTTCCTATAACAGCCCTCATTTTGCTCTCTTTTTAAACAATTTAAACAAAAAGAAGACCTACCTACGCTTAAATCTTGTCATAATTGATTTTTTGAATTACATCCAAAACTCAAAAGGTTCGCTACGTTTTCCTCCTCGTCATTTTCATTTTGAGCGCTTTGGTGCTCTGTGGCAGACGACTTATCAAACTCATCAGAATGAAAATCTAGATTGCACAAGTGGGAAATCAGGGTATAATGGTTTTGTTGAAAGTATGTATGTAACAGGCAGAAGGAGGCGTGGCAGACCCCACAAAGTATATATATTCTTGATCAGGGCGACGAGCTGAGTCGATTTGGCCCTGTCCGTCTGTCCGTATGTATGAACGCGTCGATTTCAGAAGATATAAGAGCTAGAGACTTCAAATTTTGTTTACAATGTCCGTAATTACAGCGCGGATATCGAGTTTATCATTAAAAATCGATAACTCATCCCGATCGTTTTCATCGATAAAAAACCTTATCGAAAACCAGTTATAAAATGATATCTCCCACACCTTTAGAGCGAGAGCTTCCAAATTTTAAATGTAAATTTATATGTACTTTATAGAATTTCGATTTTTTTCAGAATTTACCCCCCACCCCTAATTTATCCCCTGACCAAACGTTTGTAGAAGACGCATTTCAAGGGCTAGAGACTTGTGTTTTAGCATATACCCGCACTTTAATTTTATATTAACGACCTAAAGAACATAGTTCATCAACAAGAAAATTTATTAACAATTAAATTTGCATAGTAAGCCCACACTGCTGCCAATGCGTCTTTGTGCTTGCATCCCTATGTTTTTCTGTGTGTGCGTGTGTGTGTTTCTTGTGTAAGCAGAAAAACTCGAAAAATTATTATGAAATATCAATATTTCGAAGGGTTCAGGGGATTTCGTAGACGAGCAGCCTCTACTAGATTATTTAATTGGTGTCAACTAAGCTGCGAGCCACTTCCTATATTTGAGAGTGGCACTCTGTTCAAAACTCAACTATCTCGGCTAGATCTATTTGAGAGTGGTCCAGTCTATAAAATTCGGACAACTGCGTTCCTTTAAAAATGGTCGGCAAACGAAGTACTACTCAACTCAGTCAACATATTATGTTGGATAGCGACCGAAAAAAAAGGTAGTTTCTAAAAAAAATTCCCCACTTTTCGCATATTTGCCCCTATTTTGCAATCCAGTTTTTACCAACGATACAACTTTATTTTGGATCAAAAGTGCTCAGCGTCAAGTTCTTAAACATCTCTAAGCACATGTACAGTTGATATTCACCAGTTACAAAAAAGAAAGATCGAATTTACTTTAAATACTCAGTTTACAATACATTAAAATAAAATTATTATTATTTTTTATTTGATGTAGCTACATAGAAATAAATATAATATTTAAATCAAACGAGTTTAAATAGTAAACAAGAACTTATCTCAAATTACTTTTCGTATTGTTAACTGCACGTATTGACGATTTGGGGAAAGTTGGATTACCATTACCATTTCGATTACCATTATAAGTAGTCATTGCCCTCAAAAATGTTACTAAGCAGTCCTTCACCGTCTCCATCATCGTCTCCTCCTCCTATATCAAACACATTGTCGGCACTGGGTGGTATAAATGCTCCATTAAATGTGTCTTCCAGTCGATCTTCTAAGCCCATTGTATAAGCAATGCCATATATCAATCGCATAATTACAAGTCGCACGAAGTTTGGTGCGTTTGTATTTTGTCTTTCGGATTGCGAGTCTATATTGTTGTCAAAAGTATATTTATATGCTGCAAGGATCGGCAATGCAGCTGAAAAAATTATATTCTGCATTGTTCTTTTCATGTTTACAAAATAAATACAATTTATTTTTTCTTATCAAAGATCACTGTTAAGATGTTGACAGTAAACTGTTTTTAAACCTACGTACATACGTACATAAACTGAGAAATGTTACATGTTTAATTTCGAATTCAACTTAGAAAAAACCTGTAGTAAAGCTTGGTCGACAACGAAATACCCTAGGCCCTTCGACGACCTGATTATCTACAATTCTTTTATACAAGCACACGTTGTAAACAACACATGCACTCATATGTATTTATTCCAGAGCTTGCAAATGAGAGTTGAGCGTTTTTTCGTTTATTCTCTTTCTCGCATCATACTCAAAAAAAATTGTGTAGACACGTCTCTCTCTGAGCGTCACTCTCTTTTTTCTTTAGCATCTGTTTCGCTCAGACGCAATGCGATGACTCATTCGTGTGACGCTCTCACATGAGTGTCGCGTAAAACTAACACGATTTTCTCTCACACAAAGCCTCTCAGCAAGAAACACTTTGACTAACAAACTCAGCAGAAAATGTTTTTGCCTTCGTGTGCATGTAAATACACGCATACATACATACAAAAAGAACGCAGCAATCGCGCGTGATTACCCATACAAACGCAACTTACCGTTACTTCATTTAACTCAAGCAAACGATCAGTGTTTGACTTGAGGAAACGAAACCAGAAACAACTGTCTCCCTCAGAGCGCGAGAGAGCTAAGCCAGACGCGACAAAAACAGTTTCTGTCTGAGTTTTTTTGACTGTGTCAGTGAAAGACACTTTTTTGCAGACAACGCAAAAGTGTTAACAGTTTTTTGCGAGCTATGATTTATTCACATCCTAAAGTGCGTGATCTGTTTACAGCATATGTAGATTTCGCAATAATGAAGTAGTGCTTCGGCTGCAGTTTGATATTACAATACTGAATTATATAGTTTTTTAGTTAATTACACGGTACACCGATATTTAATTTATGTTTAAAATACAGAGAAGATTGGATATTTATCGAAATTTAATTTTTGGCTTTTTTGACTTAACATTTTGCCGAGGTTACACTGACGGACGGACAAACGGGCTGACTTATGTCGATATCCTGATAAAGAATATACATACATATGCTCATACATATACTCTATGGAGTCTGCTACGTCTCCATTAGCCAGTACAAACCATTTCATAAACAGAGTACTCCCCGATTTTCAATTCATGATGGGTATAATAATTCTCTTATAACATAAGTATGAAATCCAGTGTTTGTACGCTCGAAATATTTTGAAATCAAAAAGGTTGAAAAATGAGTGAAAAGCTTATAGCTTGAGATCTAGCTTATTTGCTCGGCTCTTCTACTTTTAGGTTCGGGCTACGAAAATATACGAAAGCACAATCATTTCGCTTCATGCGCTCGACCGAGGCGGTCAAATGTTGAACAAAAGATGCCTCTATGCTCAATTTTTTTCTTGCTCTCTCTCTCTCTTTCTCTCTCTCTCTCTCTCTCTCTCTCTCTCGATGCTCTCTGCTCTCTCAAATATGTATGTATATGTATGTACGCATGTGAGGACAAGCAGCAGCTCACGAAAATTGAAATTTCTTCGCGTTAGACTCACGTTTCTTCCCTTCTGCGTAAGAGTATATCGAACTCTTCATACCGTTTGCCAAACGCGTACAAATGCTCGTACATGCTTCCAGAGACTGCAAGTGTGTCTGTGCTTGCCCGTCGCGAATTCATATTTTTTATGCGTATCAACGCTTTCATACCCTTCCCACGAATATCCATCGAAACGCTACATTTTGTTTGCATGAGCCTGACAAACGCTTTTATGATTTAGGTATACCCTTCGTTCAAAAGGAAAGAGCTGGGATCGTCGCCAACAAATTTCAATTTTTGTGCGCTGCTGAGTTCGGTGATTTGAGCGACCATAGAGAGAGAG
This sequence comes from Drosophila arizonae, assembly GCF_054131065.1. NCBI lineage: Eukaryota > Metazoa > Arthropoda > Insecta > Diptera > Drosophilidae > Drosophila > Drosophila arizonae. The sequence goes on along the minus strand of NC_142923.1, from coordinate 31,501,023 downwards.
AGAGAGAGAGAGAGAGAGAGAGAGAGAGAGAGAGAGAGAGAGAGAGTAGGACAAAACGCATATAAGAATGGGACCATTTCGTTAGAACGCTTGCAGCGCACTGACTATGTCGTGCAATATTTTCACTGCTCGAACCTCCAGCGACCGAGCCGAGCAAATACGAAGTAAAGTGGTCGACCAACTTAACATTTTCTGCTGTAGAAAAATTTTTTCTACATGTCTAGTCTCTGTGTTCTCTGGTCAGTGCTCTTGTTTAGAGCCAGTGTAGCCGTTCCAGCCAGTGTTGCTGATTCCATTCATAAATAAGCCAGATTTTTCCGCTATTCGCGATTTCCAAATTTTTTCCGCAATCGCACTTGAAAATAAGCCAGATTTGGCCGAAAATAAGCCTAAACGGCAACACTGATCGTAACTGGTATCACTGGTTAGTGCTAGTATCAATAACTTTTCCGATAATTATCACCGGCCGCCAACATTTCGTGACGATACTTTTGTACGATCAGAATTCATCGTAGTATCACTACTTACCAAACAACACATAGACTAGACATGTAGAGCAACGTTTTTCCACGCCGCAACATCTGTCTAGCAAGTCCCGGCCAACTTCGTATTCGGCTTGGTATTGGAAAGCTCAGGTAATGAAAGATAGCACGACGAAATCAGTGCGCTCTAAGCACGCAAACGAAATGCAAATGCATGTATGCGCTTTGCGTTTTTTGTCTTACTTTTCCTCTCTCTCTCTAACTCTCTCTCTCTCTCTTTGAAAAAAATTGCCGTTGGTCTGCCTTGTGAAATGAGCACATGCATATATATATTTGTGTATGTGTATGCTTGCATGGGATGACAAGCTAATTGTCTCTGGATTTAGTAGTTTGTAAAATTTGTATGATTTCAATCGTAGGGTGACTATCAAATGGGTCTTTATGGTACTAATAGGTCGTACGATTCTGAAAGCGATGCTAGTCGCAACGAATTATATAGCATGCTGAAAATCTTGTAAATAAAAAAAAAAAAAAAAACATGAAAAAAATCAAACCATAAAAACCGCTTTTTTTTAGGCTTTTTTTTTTAAATTTTCAGGTTTTTATACTCATTCACGAAAGTGAATCATTATACTCATTCACGAAAGTGAATCAGTATATTGGTTTTGTGCAATGTCCGTCTTGCTGTCCGTCCGTCTGTCCGTCTGTCCGTATGAACGCAATCTATTTCGGCGCTATTGAAGCTAGAGACTTGAAATTTGGAACACATACTCGTGTATATCTCCGATTTATAAAGTGTTAAAATTTTCCCGATCCGCCCACTAGGGGCGTGGCAAATCGGAAAATGCATTTTCCGATATACCAGAAATCATGTTTGTTGACGAGCTAGAAAGCTGAAACTTGGTATGTAGGTCCGCGTTGACCACCCAAGATTACGAGCTATGGCGGATATATCTACGCCCATTGGGGGCGTGGCAAATCGGATAAAACTGTATCTCCTAAAGTTGTAAACCTAGAATGCTGAAATTTTGCACGTCAGCTAATGGTATGATTCTATAAAGTCTGAAGATAAATTATAAGTCTACACCCGTTGGGGGCGTGGCAAATCGGACCTGAAGATATAGTGATTTTTTAAATTCTCCTATATTTTGGACACTATTGATGGCAGAGACCTCAAATTTTGTATATATACTCGGACTGATCACCCAAGACCAAAAAGTTTTGTCGGATATATGTCCGCCCACAGGGGGCGTGGCAAACCGCAAAAGTTTATATCTCCTAAAGTATAATAGCTAGAAGCTTCAAATTTGGATAGTTGAGTTACTGGTAGCCTCCTCTATCGATTCCCCAAAAATAATTTTTACGCCTCTTTAGGGGCGTGGCATATCGAAAAATACCCTGTAATTTTCACATTTTTTTAGGGTAAGCATTCAAACTTTGCAGTTAGGGTAACGTTATCTCTTTCTAAAAACTGACCAAAAATGAGGTGTCTACGCCCAGTTGGGGCGTGGCAAATCGGAAAAACCTGTATATTCTACAGTATTAGAACGAAACTTAACTACTAAATTGTTGATGGGATGTGAATGAGTATTCCGCAGTCGGTAACGCCCGACTGCAACGTTCTTACTTGTTTTTCCATTTCTTCCATCTAAAAACAGCTTTTTTTTCTGGTAAAAAGTTGGCAGCACCCTGTATGTATGTTCATACATAGTACATCTGTGTAAAGTGGTTATGACAGTCCGTAAGACCGACCAAATGGAAATGCTGGGCTTTAAAATTGCTACAAGCAGCGAGAGTAACGCACGCAGGTCACAAATGATCATACATGTAGCAAGCGACTACAAGTGGGTGTGTGCATGCCCGTCGCGAGATCATATTCTTAATGCGCCTCAACGCATTCATACCCTTCCCATAAATATTAGACGTCTGCATGAATGGCAAAAAAAGCACATTCAACTGTACAAAGTCATCATTGAATTGAGTGAAAACTTGTACAAAACGAAATGAGAATGAGTGAGCGACTGAAGTCGTGTTTCTCTCGGCAGCACAAAAATATAGCCGAAAAGAAACGAAGTGAGTGAGTGAGCAGCAGAAGCTATTAAATGTTGTATATTGAATACATTCGAATATTGTCAGCTGTTTTCTGCTGTGTGTATCTGTTAAAAGAAAGAGGAAACAAGTAAGAAAGCTCTAGTCGAGACTACTCGACTACGAGATCCCCTGAACCCTTGGAGTAATAGCTATTTCAATAATTTTTCGCGTCTATCAGCTTACACAAGAAACACGCACACACACACACACACACACGCGCACGCACGCACACACAGGCATACATACTGACACATACATACACACACATACACACACACACACACACACACACACACACATACACAAACAATTACATACATATACACACACAAGCATAAACACGCAGGGGCGGCAGTGAGCGCTTACTATGAGAACTTAATTGATTATTAAATTTTTTTGTGGACGTACGATCTTCATGAAACTTTCAGATTATGATTATAACATGGATATACATGTAATTGCCAAATCACAAGTCTCTAGTATTTGAAATACGCTTTTTACAAAAGTGAGGGTGAGGGGGTGAATTTAAGGGTGGGGGGTAAATTTTAACAAAAACCGAAATTGTATAAATTGCATATACGCATACATTAAAAATTTGGAGACTCTAGCAATAAAGGTGTAGAAGATATAATTTTATAACTGGTTTTCGATAAGGGTTTTTATCGATAAAAAAAGATCGGGATGAGTTATCGAATTTTAATGATAAACTTGATATGCGCGCTGTAATTACGGATATTTAAAAAAAAATTTGAAGTCTCTAGCTCTTATATCTTCTGAAATCGCGGCGTTCATACATACGGACAGACGGAAAGACGGACAGACAGACGGACAGGGCCAAATCAACTCAGCTCGTCACCCTGATCAAGAATATATATACTTTGTGGGGTCTGCCACGCTTCCTTCTCCCTGTTACATACATTTCAACAAAACCATTATACCCTGATTTCCCATTGAAAATGGGTTCAGGTTATAAAAACAACACGCTGGTATTTGCCGAAAAATACATACATTTTTTCCTGCAGGTTCCGCTTCCATTTCGCACGTCTGCTCACAATTTCTCAAAGCACAAAATGAATACACAAAATATTCTTCGAACTACTTGAGTAGTTCGAGTGTTTTCGAAGTTTTCATTTCACTTTGCTCTTCTTTCGTTATACTCAGTCATTGCGAAACAGTAGTATACAGATTCGTCTCATTCTGTCCTTGTCACTCAATCATATTTCACTCAATTCGAATGTACTTAATGTGGCTTTGTTATGAATGTAATCATGCAGACGTCTAATAAATATACATATATCGAAACGCTAACATTTTGTTTGCATGAATGTCGCAAACGATATTAAGATTTCGGTATACTCTTCACTCAAAAGGAAAGAGCTGGGACCGTCGCGAAGAAATTTCAAGTTTTGTGCGCTGCTGAGCTTCATGATTTGAGAGCCTACAGAGAGAGAGAGAGAAAGAGAGAGAGAGAGAGAGAGAGGGAGAGTAAGACAAAAAACGCAAAGCGCATACATGACCATTTCGTTTGCGTGCTTATAGCGCACTGACTTCGTCGTGCTATCTTTCATTACCCGAGCCTTCCAATACCAAGCCGAGCGAATACGAAGTTGGCCGGGACTTGCTAGACAGATGTTGCGGCGTGGAAAAACGTTGCTCTACATGTCTAGTCTATGTGTTGTTTGGTCAGTGTTATTACTCACTTGTTCTTTTTTGCTCACTTGTTCTTTATCGCCACTAACCAGAGAACACATAGACCGGACAAGTAGTGTAAAGCGTTTTGCACACTTTTTTTTCGGGAGTTATCTCCCAGACCACTTCGTATTTGCTCGGCTCTTCACTTTTAGGTTCGAGCTACAAAAAAAAAAAAATACTCAAGCACAATCATTTCGCTTCATGCGCTCGACCGAGATGGTCAAATATTAAACAAAAGATCCTTCTATGCTCAATGTTTCCCTTGCTCTCTCTCTCTCGATGCTCTCTGCTTTCTCAAATGTGTATATGTATGTATGCATGTGAGCACAAGCAGCAGCTCACGAAAATTGAAATTTCGTCGCGTTAGACTCCCGTTTCTTTCCTTCTGTGTTTGCCATGCTCATGCGAAATGTTTGCGTTTTCATTATTATTTGTGGGAAGGGTATGAAAGCGTTGGTGCGCATAATGAAAATTCCTTCGCGACGAGCATGCACACACACACTGTCCCTTGCTACATGTACTATGAGCATTTGTATGCCTGTGTGTGAAGCTCTTGCCGCCTGTAGCAATTTTGAAGCCCAGCATTTGCATTTGGTCGATCTTGTGAAGTGCTCACATACATATGTATGTATGTATGTATATACATTTGATTGTGTGTACGCATGGGAGGCGCTGCTCACAATTATGGGATATCACATGTGCGTGTGTGTATATCTTTGTTTGTATGTTTGGGAGATGAACATTGGCGTGTGCCTCCCTCAACTTAGAATGGTGTGAACGATTTTGAGTTTTATGTGAAGAGGCGCGCGTATAGTGAAGTAGATGATTTTATTTAAATGGTCGTGGGTTTGCCTATGAGAATGATTTTTTATACCCTGAACCCATTTTCAATGGGAAATCAGGGTATAATGGTTTTGTTGAAATGTATATAACAGGCAGAAGGAGGCGTGGCAGACCCCACAAAGTATATATATTCTTGATCAGGGCGACGAGCTGAGTTGATTTGGCCCTGTCTGTCTGTCCGTCCGTCCGTCTGTCCGTATATATGAACGCGTCGATTTCAGAAGATATAAGAGCTAGAGACTTCAAATTTTGTTCAAAATGTCCGTAATTACAGCGTGGATATTGAGTTTATCATTAAAAATCGATAACTCATCCCGATCTTTTTTATCGATAAAAAACCTTATCGAAAACCAGTTATAAAACAAGTAAAAAAGCTCTAGTCGAGACTGCTCGACTACGAGATCCCCTGAACCCTTGGAGCAATAGATATTTCAATAATTTTTCGCGTCTTTCAGCTTACATAAGAAACACGACACTCACACATGCATACACACACAAACGCACACACATACACACACACGCATACAGACACACATACACACACACACACACGCATACACACACAAACGCATACACACACACACATACACACACACATACACAAACACATACACACACAAGCACCCAAGCATAAACACGCATGGGCTGCAGTGTGCGCTTACTATGAGAACTTAATTGTTTAATAACTTTTTTTATGGACGTACGATCTTCATGAAACTTTTAGATTATGATTATAACATGAATATACATGTAATTGCCAAAGCACACGTCTCTAGTATTTGAAATACGCTTTTTACAAAAGTGAGGGTGAGGGAGTGAATTTAGAGGTGGGGGGGTAAATTTTAACAAAAACCGAAATTGTATAAATTGCATATAAGCATACATTAAAAATTTGGAGACTCTAGCAATAAAGGTGTAGAAGATATAATTTTATAACTGGTTTTCGATAAGGCTTTTTATCGATAAAAACTATTGGGATGAGTTATCGATTTTTAATGATGAGCTTGATATCCGCGCTGTAATTACGGACATTTGAAAAAAAAATTTGAAGTCTCTAGCTCTTATATCTTCTGAAATCGACGCGTTCATACATACGGACAGACGGACAGACGGACAGACAGACGGACAGGGCCAAATCAACTCAGCTCGTCACCCTGATCAAGAATATATATACTTTGTGGGGTCTGCCACGCCTCCTTCTCCCTGTTACATACATTTCAACAAAATCATTATACCCTGATTTCCCATTGAAAATGGGTTCAGGGTATAATGAGTTAAAGGAAAGTGTGTTGGTCGTGACCTTAACCTCAGCATTAGAGGCAGTAAGAGTTACGCACACAGGCCACAAATGCTCACACATGTTTCCAGAGACTGCAAGTGTGTGTATGCTTGCCCGTCGCGAATTCATATTTTTTATGCGTATCAACGCTTTCATACCCTTCCCACGAATATCCATCGAAACGCTACATTTTGTTTGCATGAGCCTGACAAACGCTTTTATGATTTAGGTATACCCTTCGCTGAAAAGGAAAAAGCTGGGAACGTCGCGAACAAAAATTTCAATTTTTGTGTGCCGCTGAGAGTGATGATTTGAGCGACCATAGAGAGCGAGAGAGAGGAACTGAGAGAGAGAGAGAGTAGGACAAATGGCACATAAGTGTGCTTCATACATAATCACGACCATTCCGTCTGAGCGCTCACAGCGCACTGTTTTTGTCGTCCAATATTTTCACTGCTCGAACCTCCAGCGACCGAGCCGAGCAAATACGAAGTAAAGTGGTCGACCAACTTAACATTTTCTGCTGTAGAAAAATTTGTTCTACATGTCTAGTCTATGTGTTCTCTGGTCAGTGGTAATAGGCAGAAGGAATCTTCGCAGAGCTGTCCGTCCTTCGTCCACAATTATACAAGTAAGAACGTTGCAGTCGGGCGATACCGATTGCAGAAGACTCATTCACAGCCCAAACGTTGTCAACCAGAGTATATAGTGCAATTTTCAAGTCTAGTGCGCAACAAAAAACAGGGCATCCCATTAAAATTGGAAAATCATCGTTAGCTATTGCTATGATCATTGCATCATTGCGCGTGTGCTAAGGGCGACACAAGTTATGTTAGGGTAGGCGGTTCGAGCCTCTTCGATGTTTTTTTTTTTTCATACATATTTAGTTTTTTATGAAATATATATTTTATTGAGAAGGTACGAGATTGAATGAAGGGCATCTAGTACTTTTCTTTTTCTTAGTCGAATAATTTTATAAGTTTAAATTTGTTTCTTCTAAAATAGCCCTCAAATACATATACGCAAATACATACATGTGTATATATATAAGTCTGCACGCGTAGCATCAAGCATTCCAGCCTTATACACGCGCTCATTTGTATGTGTGTATGTATGCACACATAAATGCGGACTCTATCATCTTCTAAGAATCTCATTGCGATTGATTTGTCTTTGCATTGTTTTTGAATTTTCAGCCGCTACACTGGCTTTTCTTTGCTATATGGTGTCATAACAATAATATGATTTCATTATACCCTGAACCCATTTTCAATGGGAAATCAGGGTATAATGTTTTTGTTGAAATGTATATAACAGGCAGAAGGAGGCGTGGCAGACCCCACAAAGTATATATATTCTTGATCAGGGCGACGAGCTGAGTTGATTTGGCCCTGTCCGTCTGTCTGTCCGTCTGTCCGTATGTATGAACGCGTCGATTTCAGAAGATATAAGAGCTAGAGACTTCAAATTTTGTTTACAATGTCCGTAATTACAGCGCGGATATCGAGTTTATCATTAAAAATCGATAACTCATCCCGATCGTTTTCATCGATAAAAACCTTATCGAAAACCAGTTATAAAATTATATCTTCTACACCTTTATTGCTAGAGTCTCCAAATTTTTAATGTATGCTTATATGCAATTTATACAATTTCGGTTTTTGTCAAAATTTACCCCCACCACTAAATTCACCCCCTCACCCACACTTTTGTAAAAATTTTGTATTTCAAATACTAGAGACTTGTGCTTTGGCAATTACATGCATATCCATGTTATAATCATAATCTTCATGAAGATCGTACGTCCATAAAAAAAGTTATTAAACAATTAAGTTCTCATAGTAAGCGCACACTGCAGCCCATGCGTGTTTATGCGTGGGTGCTTGTGTGTGTATGTGTTTGTGTATGTATGTGTGTATATGCGTTTGTGTGTGTATGCCAATGTGTGTGTGTCTGTATGCCTGTATGCCTGTGTGTGCGTGCGTGTGTGTGTGTGTGTGTGTGTGCGCGTGTTTCTTGTGTAAGCTGAAAGACGCGAAAAATTATTGAAATAACTATTGCTCCAAGGGTTCAGGGGATCTCGTAGTCGAGTAGTCTCGACTAGAGCTTTCTTACTTGTTTTTTATTAATTTTTGACTGAACTGAAAATTTTAATGAAACTTTCAGCATATGATCTACATATTATATTGAATATTTGAGAAATTAAAAAAAAGAGAAAAATCATTCACAATTACCTATTTGATCTATACCTATTTGATCATCTGATTTGAACTTGAATGTTTTTACTCGATTAAAACATAACGGGATGATTTATCGAATTTTAAAAGCAAACTCGACGTCCGCGCTGTATATACGGTCATTTAAAAAAAAAAAATTGAAGTCTCTAGCTCTTATATCTTCGGAAATCGACGCGTTCAAGCATACGGGCAGACGGACAAAAAGACAGACGAACAGGGCCAAATCGACTCAGCTCGTCGCCCTGATCAAGAATATATATACTTTGTGGGGTCTGCCACGCCTCCTTCTGCCTGTTACATACATTTCAACAAAATTGAAAATGGGTTCAGGGTATAAAAATGAACAAAATCTTTTTTAGCACAAATATTCTACATACCCTGGACTTTCTTTTCCATAATTTTGGTGAAAATAGCTAAGCCCACAATAATTTTGTCACGCTCGCAAGTAAACAGAAACTTTACCGCACTTTTTATACCCTGAACCCATTGAAAATGGGAAATCAGGGTATAATGGTTTTGTTAAAAGTATGTAACAGGCAGAAGGAGGCGTGGCAGACCCCACAAAGTATATATATTCTTGATCAGGGCGACGAGCTGAGTCGATTTGGCCCTGTCCGTCTGTCCGTCCGTCCGTCCGTCCGTCCGTCCGTCCGTCCGTCCGTCCGTATGTATGAACGCGTCGATTTCAGAAGATATAAGAGCTAGAGACTTCAAATTTTTTTTTAAAATGTCCGTAATTACAGCGCGCATATCAAGTTTATCATTAAAAATCGATAACTCATCCCGATCTTTTTTTTATCGATAAAAAGCCCTTTCGAAAACCAGTTATAAAATTATATCTTCTACACCTTATTGGTAGAGTCTCCAAATTTTTAATGTATGCTTATATGCAATTTATACAATTTCGGTTTTTGTTAAAATTTACCCCCCACCCTTAAATTCACCCCCTCACCCTCACTTTTGTAAAAAGCGTATTTCAAATACTAGAGACTTGGGCTTTGTAATATACACACATATTCACCTTATGATTACGCTCTAAAAGTTTCATTAAGATCGTATGTCTACAAAAGATATTATTTAACAAATAAATTCTCATAATATTGCCCACACTGCAGCGCAGCCCAAGCGCAGTCGCTGCTTACTGCGCAGTTAGCAGATCGCAGGCTTATGCGTGCGTGTGGATGCATGTGTATGTATGTGTGCATAAAAGAAGTGCAGAATGATTAGAATATCAGCTTGGAGGGTTCAGGGTATCTCCTAGTCGAGCAGTCTCGACTGGAGCTTTCTTACTTGTTTAGTTTTGCATGCATGTAATCGAACAGCTGAATTTGAAAGGCTGCCAAAATTTCACGGATGCATAAAAAGTATTAAAATCTTTGGATTCATCTTAGTCAAAGTATATACTATTTAAGTTTCTTAATAAAAATAGTTTTACTTTCCATAAAAAATTTGAGTTTTCGTCGAAAAATCGGCTTGCTGGCCCAATGTGCACTGATGCCTCTATGAGTGGCATTGGCGCTGTTCTGTCGCAAGGAGGCAGACCCATTACCATGATTTCCAGAACACTAAAGAATTGCGAATCTTATCATGTTACCAATTAAAGGGAGTTACTAGCTATAGTCTGTGCCTTAGGAAAGCTGCAGCACTATCTATGTATATGGAACTAAAGAAATTAACATATTCACTGACTATCAACCCCTCACCTTCGCTGTCTCCGACCGAAACCCAAATGCAAAAATCAAAAGATGGAAAGCATTTATTGACGAACACAGTGCCAAAATATTCTATAAACCAGGAAAAGAAAATTTTGTGGCTGACGCCTTCTTCAGGCAAAACCTCAAAATCTTGCTAATCTACACGCTAGAGACAACTGACAAGCCACTGAATTGCTTCAAAAACGGTATCGTCTGAGAAGAGGCACAATTCCAGCTATGTACAAAGAAAATTTATAATCTTCGGAAAAAAATTCGTCACATCATTAGCTTCGTAAATAAAAATTCTCTTTTAGAAACATTAAAACCAATTATCATTCCAGATGCAGTTACCGCAATTAATTGGGACCTTCCCACATTAGCTAGTTTCCAGCATGGATTTATTTCAAAGTTCCCATCCACAAAATTTTGGCATTGTAAAAACTATGTTTCTGATATTACTGATAAAAACGAACAATTCGAAATTATCACGTCAGAACACAATCGCGCGCACAGAGCCGCACAGGAAAATGTGAAACAAGTCCTTCGTGACTACTATTTTCCAAAAATGAACAACTTAGCAAAAGAAGCTGTAATTAATTGCAAAATATGCACCAAATCGAAATATGACAGGCATTCACCAAAGCAATTGGGAGCGTCACCAATTTAGTCTTTAGTCTCTTCCTCACTAGCATAGACTAGTTTTCTAAATTCGCTCTAGTACAACCAATCCCGTCACGGACAATAGTAGACTTAACAAGTAAGAAAACTCTAGTCGAGAGTGCTCGACTAGATACTACCCTGAACCCAACTAATAACAAGTAAGAAGACTGCTCGACTAGGGGATACCCTGAACCCTCTAATCTGATATTCTAATCAGTCTTTTCGACACACATACATACACACGCACGTATTAGAACGCACTCTGTTAACTGCGCAGTAAGCAGCGACTGCGCTGTAATGTGGGCAACAGTATAAGAATTTATTTGTTGAATAATTTAATTTCTAGACGTACGATCTTAATGAAACTTCAGGGCTTAATCATATGGTGAATATGTATGAAAATCCCAAGCACACGTCTCTAGTACTTAAAATACGCCGTTTACAAAGGTGATGGTAAGGGGTGGATATGGGGGTGGGGGATAAATTACAACAAAAATCGAAATTATATAAAATATATAAAAGTCTACATATAAAACTTGCAAGCTCTAGCTCTAAAGGTGTAGGAGATATAATTAAATAACTAGCTTTCGATAAGGTTTTTGATCGATAATAAAAAATCGGGAGTAGTTATCGATATATAAAGAAAAACTTGATATGCGCGTGATATACACGGACCTAGGAAAAAAATTTCAAGTCTCTTATCTTCTGAGATCGACGCGTTCATACATACGGACGGACGGACAGACGGACGGACGGACAGACGGACAGACAGACGGACAGGGTCAAATCAACACAGCTCGTCACCCTGATCAAGAATATATATACTTTGTGGGGTCTGCCACGCCTCCTTCTGCCTGTTACATACGTTTCAACAAAACCATTATACCCTGATTTCCCATTGAAAATGGGTTCAGGGTATAAAAATGCCCATTTACTAAAATGCCCATGTCTAAAATTTCAATTTTGATGTATTTAAAAATATAAATTAAATAGAAAACTCATTTATGAAAATATAAAAATATTTTGAACTAATTAAAAAAATTAGCATAAGTTGCGCCGTTTGGGATTCGAACCCCCGACTTCTCGATCAAGTGTCACGCAGCTACTCATTGCGCCACTTCACTTTCGGAAGCCGCTTTGGCAATACTGAAATAGATTCACTGCTGCAGCGCCATCTAGTAAAACTAAATCAAATTAACTACTGATGTGATTCTAAGAAACATAGTATGGTTAAAATTTCAGTTTCGGTGTATTTAAAAATATAAATTTAATAAGAAACTCATTTATGAAAATATAAAAATATTTTGAAACAATTAAAAAAATTAACATCAGTTGCACCAATCGGGATTCGAGCCGCGATTTCTCGATCGAGCGTTATGCCGCTAACACCCTACGCCACCTCACTTCTAAAAGCGCTGGAAAAACTCAAATAGATTCACTGCTGCAGCGCCATCTACCAAAACTAAACGAAACTAACAGCTGATGTGATTCAACGAATGTTTCTAGAAGAAGTATGAATGTATGTGTGCACAAGCATACGATGCTGTTGTAGCTGCTGCACGTGCGTTTGTTAATTGGCCAAATACTTGATTATTTTTTATTAATTTTTGACTGAACGGAATTTAATGAAACTTTCAGCATATGATCTACATATTATATTGAATGTTTGAGAAATTAAAAAAAAAGAAAAATCATTCACAATTACCTATAGTGGCATCTGATTTGAACTTGAATGTTTTTACTCGATTAAAACATAATGGGATGATTTATCGAATTTTAAAAGCAAACTCGATATACGGTCATTTAAAAAAATTTAAAGTCTCTAGATCTTATATCTTCGGAAATCGACGCGTTCAACCATACGGACAGACGGACGGACAGGGCCAAATCAACTCAGCTCGTCGCCCTGATCAAGAATATATATAAATTAAATATTCGAAAGCGGTTTTTGGATTTAAAAAACATTTATTCACTTTCGGAGTTGGATTAGAACTAAACTTAAGAATAATTATACAAGTACTATTTATATGAAAGCTGCCGCTGCTGCTATTGGCGTCGCTGCCGCCGTGGTCACTGCTGTTGCTCACGATGGCTCTCACGGTGGTGCTGATCGGTGCGCTGACTCGGCGCTCGTGGCGGAAATGCACACGTTGACCAGAATGGGTTTTGGCCAAGTGCATTGATCTTATTATTATTGCTGACGATAGGCTTCCACGGTTGCGGTTGCATTGCTGTTGTATTTTGCTGACAAAGCGCACGTGTCAAAGGTGCATGCACTGGAGCCGTGATATAATTGGGCCGGTGCAATGCCCTTTTGTAGGGTCTGCCGTTAACTCTTCCTCCCTTAGATGCGGACGTCCTCGGTCACTATATAGAAAACTTGAGCATTTTCTCTCTTTTCTGCTTCGGGTGTTGTGACTTGGCCTGTGGTGGCCGAGGTCTTCCGTTTTAGCAAGTATCCAACTACTGCCATAATTATCAGTAGAGTTCCAGAGAGTGTTATATTGATTGTTGCTCTTCTATCGTTGCTGCACTTTAGGGTTTCTAATTTTCTTGTGTTGTTTAGATTTATTTCCTTGAGTATTTGCAGTGAAAGGACTTCATCGATTTTGTTTGTTTTCGCCATGATTTGAAATAGCGGTGGGGTGGCTTCTGCGAAGGACATTACTTTTGATTCGTATATGTCATCTTCGATGCGTATCGTGGAGTTTTCGAATTGTACCAGGAAGGTACCATGGAGTTCTACTTCCTCTTCGTCGATCTTGATTGATCCATTGAAATCGTTGAGCAATATTGTTCCGACAAACAGCTGTTCGTGATTGGGTACGTATTGATTGTTGATAGCACGGCAGTTTGGAGGTTGGCTTTTTAATAGTGGCGGAGTACAAGTATCATTTCTTAAGTCGACTAACTTATTTTTATTAAAAATTGTTTTTTCATTATGCGACTCACATGAGTCTCTTATAGCATAGATTGAATTTTCGCATTTTACAATATTTTCGAATTTTATTTCATTGATATTAATTAATTAACATGGTTGTACAAACTTCATTTGAGATTAAAGGTATGTTAATTATATAGAGTATATTTTTTCCATTACTTGCGATTTTTATTTGGCTAAATTCGAACAATTCTTCTGCATTTAAGAACATAATTTTTTTTCTAGTATCTGCTCTATTATTTTGACATCGGATTCTGACAATATTATTGAGTTTATTGTATTTGTTTTTGCTCAGTCTATGGCATGAATTAAATTAGTTAAATCGTCTTTAAAGATTTGGAGCTTGTATTTAAAAAACGTGATTTTTTCTTCTTGAATATTAGAATGATCTTTTACAATTTTCATTATGTTATTTGAGGTTTGTGTGATTTCATTGATTCTATCTTGCAATACTCTATTGATGACTACTTGTTTATTATTATTTTCTAATTGCTCATTTATTTTTGTAATTAAAACCTCATTAATTAATTAATTGCTCTTGCCACTCTTATGGAGGGTTTGAGACTACGCAAGTCATTTCTGACGCTATTTAGTTCATAATTTAGCAGTGGGTACATCTGGTGTGAGGTGCTTATATTGTTAAGGGTTTCTTCGAAAGTTCCGAAGATTTTTTCATATTCTGAAATGTCAAATACGTGAATAATTTTGAAAGTTCCGTTCTGCAGTGCCGTTAATAAGTCTTGGGTCAACTCGTTTCTTAAAAATGTCAATTAATTCGTCTTCGGTAAAGTGGGGCTGTGTTACTGTATGCCTATGGTATGTAGGGAAGGGAATTTCGAATTCATAATCGTGCTTTTCGCCGATTACTATGAATAGCTGATTCTTGAAAACGTTAATAGGTGTTTCTATTGTGGGGATGAGATTGTGTGACAAACTTTCATCACTCATAACTGTGATTTCTGTACTATTGACTTCGTTTATTGGGTTCCTTGATAAAGCGTCTGCTACTACGTTAGTGGTTCCTGGCTTATACTTTAACTCGTAATTGAACTCTTCTAAGAAACTCTTCCAACGTTTTATTTTCCCGTTGTGATTTTTATTACTTAGAGCAAAGGTTATTGGTTGGTGGTCTGTGAATATAATAACTTTGGCAGTTCCATACAAGTAAATTCGAAGGTTTTGCAATGCCCAAACTATGGCTAGCATTTCCTTTTCGTTTGTTGCATAGTTCTCCTCTGTTTTTGACAATGTTTGCGATATAAAAGTAATGGGTCTGCCTTCTTGTTCAAGGACTGCAACGATTGCGTAATTCGAAGCATCGGTTGTTAGGTGGAATTCTTTAGAGAAGTTTGGGTATTTTAAAATTACGTCATTAGAACAAAGAGTTTGCTTTATTTTGTTGAATGCTTCTATTGCCTTGTTATCTAACTTTATCTGTACTTTATCTGATGCTTTTGCTGATATTCGACCATCTTCACCTCTGAGGTGAGTGGTAAGGGGTTTAGCTAGTTTTGCATAATCTTTTATGAATCTACGGTAGTAGCCGGAGAGGCCTACGAACGATCGTAGTTCTTTCAGAGTTTTGGGTATGGGGAATCTGGAAATCGCTTCAACCTTTTCTGGATTTGTCTTAACGCCACTGTCTGAAATGGTGAATCCTAGGAAATTTACTTCTTTTTTGAAAAATTCGCACTTGTCCATTTGGATTTTCATATTAGCGTTAAGTAAAGTCGAGAAGACATCAATGTCGACGTAGCAGATTTTTCCCTTAGAATATCATCTAAGGCTCTTTGGAATATTGAAGGGGAATTCTTGAGACCAAAAGGTAGTCTTGTAAATTCGTACTTCCCTCCGTTAACAGAAAATGCTGTCTTTTCTATGTCTGTCTCCTTCAAAATTTGGTGGAAACCACTTTTGAGGTCGAGGACCGTGAAGAATTTATTGTCCCCTAAGTGGGCTATGATGTCCCCTATTTCTGGCATTGGGTATCGGTCGGAGATTGTGACCAAATTTAGCTTGCGATAATCAATTACTAGTCGGTATTTCTTTTTTCCTGAGGCCGAGGACCGTGAAGAATTTATTGTCCCCTAAGTGGGCTATGATGTCCCCTATTTCTGGCATTGGGTATCGGTCGGAGATTGTGACCAAATTTAGCTTGCGATAATCAATTACTAGTCGGTATTTCTTTTTTCCTGAGGCATCAGATTTCTTTGGTACGATCCATACTGGAGCGTTATACGGTGATCTAGAGGGTCTAATGACTCCGTCGTCAAGCATTTCTGATATCTGCTTTTCGACTTCTTGCTTTAGAGCAATAGGATATGGGTAATGCTTGCTGTAAACCGGAGTGTCGGTATTGGCTCGGATTTCTCCTACTACTTTAGTCGTGTAAGTTAATTTTTGCTCTGGGTCTGCAAATAACGGTTTAGTTTCTTGAATTAGTCGATCTATTATTTTTTTCTGGCTATCGGACATATGATTTGTTCGGACCTTTATATTGTTAAGTGCTTGTGCAGGTAATTGCTTAATACGGAATTTATTACTGCCATTTACTATAAGGATATCATTCCTGACATCAATAACAATATTAAGTTGTTTCATTGTATCATTGCCTAGAATACCATGAAAAGTTTTTAGAGTGGGCAATACGAAAAATCTGATTGGAGTGTTGAGGTTAAAAAGATTCAGAAATATGTGATGGGTTATGGCTATTTTTCCGCCTATAGAATTAGCGAAAAAAGCTTCTTTGTTCTTTTTTGCGTTGGTTACTAGGGAAGACTGTATGTAATTCTGGTTGGAACCAGTATCAATGAGGAAGTTCAGTACCTGTCCGTCCCTCGTTTTGCATTGGAAGTAAGGTAACGAGGAACGATTTAAGCTAAAAAATTGACGTCAGACATGTCAGAAATCTGGTTGTCTGTGGTTGCTTCGTTCTCGTATGGTGTTTCGACGATACCTTGCTCCTCTGCGGCAGCATAGTAGGCCTGTTCACTCATACACTGCTCGTATACCTCGGCATAAGCTTCGGCGGCGTATGCGTTTGCATATGCATTTGCGTAAGCGTTAGCCTCATCATCTAGGTTCTGCACTTGGGTTTCCTCAGTATTGATGTGAAATTGTCGCTGTTGTTTGGATGGGTTTTCTGCCCTAGAAGATAAGGGTCTTTTCCCAGCAAATTGGTTATAATTTGGCCTATTCATATAATTCACATTCCTGGTTCTGGTAGACGAGTCGACTTCCATTGGTTGTGGATCCGGTAGTGGCTTTGGAGCTATTGGTCTTGGTGGTGCGTTAAAGAACTGTAGTGGTTGTTGGTGTATGGGTCTTGGTATGAAACCTGAATTCTGGGGGTTAAACTTATGCTTTGGTGGATAATACAGGTCCGGATTGAAGTTAGTTTGATTTAGGACATATGGGGTATTATATCGAAATGAAGATTGAGTAATTTTATTTTGATGATTGTTCTTCGGAGGAAGCGAAGGGGATCTTATGGGATTAACGGAATTTCTAATCGACTGGTTCTCAATCAGTCGGCACAAGTGAAGGGCATGTTTAAGGTCGGTTGGCTCTTTGATGGCTAATAACCTTGGTAAGTCTCCGTTGAGACCTCTGATAAACGTATCTAACGCTTTGTCCCTATAAATCTTGGTAATAGCACTTACTGTTTCTGATTTAATATTAGAGACAGATGATAATAAACGGCTTGGTAAAATTCTTCTATTGATCGCCCATTCTGCCTAAGAGTATAGAGTTGGTATTCCAGTGTCTTAAGATCTCTGCGATCTGCAAAATGATCAGTGAGACATTGGGATATGGCTTTCCAATTTAGTGGGGTATTATACGCTTCTAATACAGCATCGGTTTCGCCAACTACTTTACTTCTTACTATCATTAAGATACCATAGTGTTTTGGTGTTCCCTGTACAGTAGTGTATGCCTCAAATATCCTGTCTACACTTTTGCGCCATGAAGTGAATTCTGCTCTATTCCTGGAAAAGTCTTTTAAAACTCTTACAACGTCTGGTAACTTGTCTAACTCGTTGATTCGTCCCATATGTTCTGGGAGAATCGTCTGATCTTGCTCGACTGAAACGATTGTACCTGGGTTAAGTAACTCGTCACCTTTCTCAGACAATATCTTCCTAAGGTATCTCTCTATCGTACTCTCAATTGGTTCAGTCAAGTAAGTTGGTTTTGTGGCACCTGTACTGGTGGATGGGAGTGTATTTTCTGGTGGTGGCATGTTTATTTTAGAGAATGCGGTCGTTAGTTCGCCAATGGTCACGGACAGATTTAAAAAATTTTTATCGAATCGGAAAATGATGGTGGTTTGTTTTCAGAAAATGTTCTTGGAATTTTGATTTAAATTCCTACGCGATCAACGCAGTGATCTTCCTGACTATTATTGTATGGCTTCACGGGCCATACGCTATACCGGGCAACTAGACGTCGCTCAGCAGTACAATTTTAGAGTTTTCTTAAATACTAAGTGTTGAAGTTCAATATTTCTTGATTATTTCTTCTTTTCTTAATTGTTTGATGTTTCTTGTTATACCCTGAACCCATTTTCAATGGGAAATCAGGGTATAATGGTTTTGTTGAAATGTATGTAACAGGCAGAAGGAGGCGTGGCAGACCCCACAAAGTATATATATTCTTGATCAGGACGACGAGCTGAGTTGATTTGGCCCTGTCTGTCTGTCTGTCCGTCCGTCCGTCCGTATGTATGAACGTGTCGATTTCAGAAGATATAAGAGCTAGATACTTCAAATTTTTTTTCAAATGTCCGTAATTACAGCGCGCATATCAAGTTTATCATTAAAAATCGATAACTCATCCCGATCTTTTTTTATCGATAAAAACCCTTATCGAAAACCAGTTATAAAATTATATCTTCTACACCTTTATTGCTAGAGTCTCCAAATTTTTAATGTATGCTTATATGCAATTTATACAATTTCGGTTTTTGTTAAAATTTACCCCCCACCCTTAAATTCACCCCCTCACCCTCACTTTCGTAAAAAGCGTATTTCAAATACTAGAGACTTGTGCTTTGGCAATTACATGCATTTCCATGTTATAATCATAATCTGAAAGTTTCATGACGATCGTACGTCCATAAAAAAAGTTTTTAAACAATTAATTTCCCATAGTAAGCGCACACTGCAGCCCATGCGTGTTTATGCGTGGGTGCTTGTGTGTGTATGTGTTTGTGTATGTGTATGTATGTGGGTGTGTATGTGAGTGTGTATGCGTTTGTGTCTGTATGCGTGTGTGTGTATGTATGCCTGTGTGTGCGTACGTGCGTGTGTGTGTGTGTGTGTGTGTGTGCGTGTTTCTTGTGTAAGCTGAAAGACGCGAAAAATTATTGAAATATCTATTGCTCCAAGGGTTCAGGGGATCTCGTAGTCGAGCAGTCTCGACTAGAGCTTTCTTACTTGTTATACCCTGAACCCATTGAAAATGGGAAATCAGGGTATAATGGTTTTGTTAAAAGTATGTAACAGGCAGAAGGAGGCGTGGCAGACCCCACAAAGTATATATATTCTTTATCAGGGCGACGAGCTGAGTCGATTTGGCCCTGTCCGTCTGTCTGTCCGTCCGTCCGTCCGTCCGTATGTATGAACGCGTCGATTTCAGAAGATATAAGAGCTAGAGACTTCAAATTTTTTTTTTAAATGTCCGTAATTACAGCGCGCATATCAAGTTTATCATTAAAATTCGATAACTCATCCCGATCTTTTTTTATCGATAAAAAACCTTATCGAAAACCAGTTATAAAATTATATCTTCTACACCCTTATTGCTAGAGTCTCCAAATTTTTAATGTATGCTTATATGCAATTTATACAATTTCGGTTTTTGTTAAAATTTACCCCCCACCCTTAAATTCACCCCCTCACCCTCACTTTTGTAAAAAGCGTATTTCAAATACTAGAGACTTGGGCTTTGGAATATACACACATATTCACCTTATGATTACGCTCTAAAAGTTTCATTAAGATCGTATGTCTACAAAAGATATTACTTAACAAATAAATTCTCATAATATTGCCCACACTGCAGCGCAGCCCAAGCGCAGTCGCTGCTTACTGCGCAGTTAGCAGAGCGCAGGCTTATGCGTGCGTGTGGATGCATGTGTATGTATGTGTGCATAAAAGAAGTGCAGAATGATTAGAATATCAGCTTGGAGGGTTCAGGGTATCTCCTAGTCGAGCAGTCTCGACTGGAGCTTTCTTACTTGTTTTTTTTCTCGTTTTTAAATCTTATTCACTATGCTTACAATATAATTTTTAGCATCGTTGACTCCCCCGATGATGGTCCGGATTGCTCTCTTTCCTCAGATTCCAGTATTAGTGTTGTATCCGTTACTAAAGATCCTGCGACGCACACTGATTATGCGGTACCCTACGGGCGGACACTTATAGAGTGGCAACAATATTTTTGACCCACGACCGTATCTCGTTTACTTAGTTAGAGTCACTCTTTCACGAACACGGTGTAGCTGCGGATTAGGCACTATTACGGATCGTTCGAATGCTCCCGTTAACTACGGATTAGGTACTAACGTTTAACGTTAAACTTTCTAAGATAACGATCGCGGGTCCCTGCTCGGGCGCCAATTAAATATTCGAAAGCGGTTTTTGGATTAAAAAAAAAACATTTATTCACTTTCGGAGTTGGATTAGAACTAAACTTAAGAATAATTATACAAGTACTATTTATATGAAAGCTGCCGCTGCTGCTATTGGCGTCGCTGCCGCCGTGGTCACTGCTGTTGCTCTGATAGGTGTCTTGTGACACGATGGCTCTCACGGTGGTGCTGATCGGTGCGCTGACTCGGCGCTCGTGGCGGAAATGCACACGTTGACCAGAATGTGTTTTGGCCAAGTGCATTGATCTTATTATTATTGCTGACGATAGGCTCCCACGGTTGCGGTTGCATTGCTGTTGTATTTTGCTGACAAAGCGCACGTGTCAAAAGTGCATGCACTGGAGCCGTAATATAATTGGGCCGGTGCAATGCCCTTTTGTAGGGTCTGTCGTTAACTTATACTTTGTGGGGTCATTATACCCTGATTTCCCATGGAAAATGGGTTCAGGGTATAAAAATGCCCATTTTTCAGATTGTCAGTTTGTTTCCAAAAACCAAAACGATTTACTGTGACAGTGAAGCAGCCTTCAACTCAGAAACAATAATGTCATTACTTAAACAAGTAAGAAAGCTCTAGTCGATACTGCCCGCTACGAGATCCCCTGAAACATTTGCCAAAGCACAAGTCTCTAGTATTTGAAATACGCCTTTTACAAATGTGAGGGTGAGAAGTGAATTAGAGGAGTGAATTGACAAAAACCGAATTTGTATAAAATGCATATAAGTATACATAAAAAATTTGGAGACTCTAGCTTTAAAGATGTAGGAGATATAAATTTATTACTGGTTTTCGATAATGTTTTAATCGATAACAAAATAACGGGGCAATTTATCGATATTTAAAGCAAAACTCGATATGCGCGTGATATTGGAAAAAAATTTCAAGTCTTTAGCTCTTATATCTTCTGATATCGACTCGCTCAAACATACGGACAGACGGACGGACGGACAGAGCTAAATCGACTCAGCTCGTCGCCCTGATCAAGAATATATATACTTTATGGGGTCTGCCTCGCCTCCTTCTGCCTGTTTCATACATTTAACAAAACCATTATACCCTGATTTCCCATTGAAAATGGGTTCAGGGTATAAAAATAGCTACAATATAGACATTGTTAACGCACCACCAAGTAGAAAGGTTCCACAGTACACTAGCAGACATAGCCTGAAGTTTTAAAATGGATAAGAAAGCTAGTGACACGGTTGAGCTAATATCAAAAGCAACAGTAGAATACAACACTTCAATTCATTCAGTTACTAACCAAAAACCAATTGATATCATACATGCATTGCCAATTGAATTCAGATTAAGCATTAAAGGGAGAATAGAACAAGCACAGCAAGCAAGCTGTACTCCAAAGATGCAACACGAGCAGACAGTAAAAAGTATTAGTTAACAAGTAAGAAAGCTCTAGTCGAGACTACTCGACTACGAGATCCCCTGAACACACACATACATACACACACATACACACACAAACGCACACACACATACACAAACATTTACACACACAAGCATAAACACGCATTGGCGGCAGTGAGCGCTTACTATGAGAACTCAATTGTTTAATAACTTTTTTGTGGACGTACGATCTTCATGAAACTTTCAGATTATGATTATAACATGAATATGCATGTAATTGCCAAAACACAGTCTCTAGTATTTGAAATACGCTTTTTACAAAAGTGAGGGTAAGGGGGTGAATTTAAGGGTGGAGGGTAAATTTTAACAAAAACCGAAATTGCATAAATTGCATATAAGCATTGTAAAGTTAGAATTTTCCAGCCGGGGTCAGAGCTTCAGTCTGCCCAGGGCCACAACTTACAAGACATTTGTAAATTACTACGGGACTACGAGTTAGAGAAATGGGAGAGGATGGGGGAGTTATTACGTATTAAATGGCCACGCAGCCCGAACTCGCCGACCACGCCGGCACACGTTTGCACGTGGGATGGCTGCAGCGATCGAGTGGCGCGGCTAAACGCACTCCAGATTGCTGGGGTCGGGGCTACAAAGGCGTATTGCGGGATGTTAGTGGGGCTATTCTACTACAAATGGTGGACCGCAGATCGAGGAACGCCCAGCGTTGACGCCGGCGTTCACTCCAGACCACGCGGTTTTGTGTGCCAGAGTTTTGGCCGTCTGGCGCACAGGATTGCCCTCGTGCTAACCACCGGTTAGTAATGTTAAGATTATTAGTGGGTTATTATTACCAAATCAACTACGAATGAGAACACAATCATTTCCAAATACGTTAACATTTTTATTCCATATTACCTCGTGTTTCCTACCCCTCGCCTATCCGTTTATTATTTTCTTTAACATCGACCGTTCGCGTTGAGCGCTCAAAACCAATTAAAATCTGCGCGCAGCTTTCAAGCCTTTCCTTGCGCTCTGCAGATTTCACCACGCGACCAGCAATGCAATTCACCACCGCGAGCTTTCGAGCTGCATGGTTGCATTGCTGATCGCGTGCCCGCCCACTCATTTGAATTTTGCTTACTGTCTAAAGCTAACGACTATGATACCTTTATCTACTTACTTATCTAACAAAACCATCGATAATTCAAATATAAACTTAACGACTATAATCCAATTCATTTCTTTTTCCATTCACTATCTTACATACTACGAAATATAACCTACTAACCAACTTACTTGCTACAAAATATGGCCTACTACTAACCTACTCACTACAAATATATCTTAATGCTAACTTACTCACTACAAATTTCAGTAACCTCGACCGCTATAATGCCAAAAATGTAAGGTGGGCAAAAAGGCCACCTTACACCCCCCCCTTACTTCGACGGAGCGACTGTTACGCCTCCCGATGAATTGATGGTCACTGTGTATGACCGTTCCCCCGCCGCAACTCGGAAACGGGTTCTCCTGTGCGGCCATCTACGTGTTTCCACCTCCCGCCTCAGGAGTTGGATTACCTCCTCGCTCAGCTCGACGCCAGCAGGGCGTATCCTCCAGTTGACGGGGATCAGCGGCAACATCCTCAACGCTTCCACGTCCTCTGCGTCCAGCGCGTCCTCAAGGCTCACCTCCCATCCGTCCAACAGCTCCGCCATGTCTGCCAATAGACGCCTCTCCTCCTCCGTCGACTCGTCTCGACGTTGGTCGCGTTCTCGGCCGCTCCCAACCTGGCTGCGCTCTCTGCGCTGCCGACGCGCGGATGGGCCCTCGGCGCCGTCCGTTAGATTTCTTCGACTGGCCGGGGCGCGGGTGTCCGGTTCGCGCGCGGGCACTGGTCGTCCTCTTCGTCGTCGCCGACGACGCTTGCGCCTGGACGCCTGGCCTTGATCTGTCGGGCGCTCTGCGCTGGACTGCGACGAGCATGACAGGCGCCGGTTTTCGACCGTGCCCGGCGTATATCGCAACGTGACCCTGGCGGCTGGTTCCGGCGGCTGGTCCCTCTCAACGTCGTCGTTAGTTCGGCGTTGGGGAACAGGATCTGTGGCGGTGTCCTCCTCGGGATTCGCATCTTCCACTCGGACGCTCAGCTGCTCTGCTTCCGCTCCGTCCCGCGCCGCGGTCTCCGGGATGGGGTCCTCGACGGAGGGACAATGCTCCCTGCCGCCTTCCCACCCCCGTGACGGGGATCCATCATCTAGCCCTCGAGGAATGGGGCTTGCAACGCCGCCTTCCTCGGGACTCGCCTCCTCGGCCTCGAACTCTTCGCCGAAACTTATGGACACCTCACTGTGCCCTTCCTCCACTTCGTCCCGCGCCGCGGTCTCCGGGGTGGGGTCCTCGACGGAGGGACAATGCTCCCTGCCGCCTTCCCACCCCCGTGACGGGGATCTGCTGTCCATTTCTGGTGGAAACTCCTCATCTTCGCTCGCCGTCCACGGCGTCGGCGTCGCCCACCTTGACGGGGCTCCATCCTCTGTACATCTCCGCGCGTCGGACTTCGGGCTGCCCGGTGGGCGGGGCGGAGATGGCGGCTCCTCCACGAGTGGTGGCGTGGTGCCCCCCCTAGGCACCTGGATATACACCGTCGTGTATCTGGCCTGCACCAGTTGGATAAGGCCGTCCATCCTGGTCGCCACGTTCACCGTCGAGCGGAGGACCGTATGTACACGCCGGGGCGGCGCCCGCTCCTCTTGGCGACGGTAATACTCTCTACCGAGCCTCGGGTCCCTCGGCCGACTCCGCGCCTCCTCCCTGGAGAACGGCTCCGTGCTATCGCTGCTCGCGTCTTCGACTCGGGCTGAGCCTTCGTCGTCACTGCTAATCTCGATGACGTCTTCCATGCTGTTACTTCCCTGTAAGTTCAGATTCTTTAGTCTTCTGTTTTTATTCGTGTTAATGACCGAAATGGCCCTCTAACTACTGCATTAGTGTTAGCGTTAATAAGGGGCTCTACGGGGAAGTTAGTGATTGATGAGATGTGTAGATCTGTCAATGCCTTTGGTTGTCTTCGCCGGGTACAGCGGGGTTTGCTCCTCATTCCCCGTTTCCCCGGTCTCGCTTTCCGGGACCGTGTCGCTTTCTTCGTCTTCTTGATGGAATGGCTTCAACTGCGCAATGTTGGCCACCCTCCTCTTACGCTCGCCCTCCTTCGTCAGGCGTACCACGTTGGGGGACAGGAACTTAACGACCTTGTAAGGGCCGTCGAATCTGGGCGCTAGTTTCGCCGCGAATCCGTCCGCCGCGTTCGACAATTGATGTTGTCGCAACAGCACCGCCGAACCCAACGCTGGTCTCCAGTCACGCCGTCTCAAGTTATAGTGCCTGCCTTGATCCTTTGATGCTCGCTGTAAGTTACTGCGCACTATGTCGAAAATCTCCTTCATTTTGACTCCTCTGGCCTCGGCTCGGGTCTCTCTGGTCGCCGAACCGGGAGTGACTTCGTCGTATAAAGCGGCGGGTAGGCGTGGCTCCCGCCCTAACATCAGGAATGCTGGAGTGAAGCCCGTGGAGTCGGCCACGCTCGAGTTGACTGCTAGCGTTATCTCCGGCAACAGCTCGTCCCATGAGCTCTGGTGGCCTTCGATGTACTGAGCTATCATAGTCTTCACCGTGCGATTTGTTCTCTCCGTCGGGTTCTCCTGCGGTGTATAAGGCGCTGTGTGCTGGAGTGTCACCCCCAAGGATTCCATAAACGCCTTGAAATTTCTGCTTGTGAATTGTACGCCGTTGTCGCAAACGAACGTCCTGGGCACTCCAAATCGGCTGATTATGCGTTCCCGGAACGCCAGTTGCAGCTGAGTGGTAGTCGCTTTCCTCAACGGCACCAGCTCCACCCATTTGGCAAAAGCGTCGTGGAACACCAACAACATTGTGTTCCCACGTTTGGAACGAGGTAAAGGTCCCACGAAGTCTGCGCACAAGACCGCCATTGGCTCCGCCACCTGTCTGGTGAGCATATGCCCGGCTGGCTTTTGTTGCACGCATTTAAATCTTTGGCACGTCTCGCAACACTTCACGTATTTGGCGGCATCTCTGAACATGCCCGGCCAATGTACCTTTGCGCAAGTCGTGCCGCCGTCTTCCTCCTCCTTGATGTCCGGCCGTGGGAGCGTCGTGGCACTCCCTCATCACTCTGCCCCTCAAACTGCTCGGGACGCAGAGCTTCCATGGGATGAAATCTTCCTCGTCTATCCGATGGCCTATATTCCGATACAACTGCCCATTTTCTTCCACATAGTCCTGGAACTTCTCAGGCTCCTTTGCAATCCTTTCACGCATCCTTGCTATCCACCAGCAAGGAGGATTTTTTTCCACGGCCTGCTCGCAACTGTCCATGGGCTGCCGGGACAATGCGTCGGCCACTACGTTTAAGCTCCCTCGGCGATAACGTATGTCGAACTGATATTGCTGCAACTCTAGCGCCCAACGAGCGATCCGGCCCGTGGGACTTTCTATGGAGTTGAGCCATTTCAGCGCTAGATGATCCGTGACGACGTCGAATCTGTAACCCTCCAGGTAGCATCGCATCTTTCGGATCGCCCATACGATTGCGAGGCACTCCTTCTCCGTTGCCGAGTAGTTTAGCTCCGCCTTCAGTAACTTCCGGCTGGCGTATGCTATCACTCGCTCCTGCCCCTCGACTTCTTGCGTCAGCACTGCGCCGAGGCCGTAGTCGCTGGCGTCGGTCTGCAGCACAAATTTGGCCGAGAAGTCGGGACAGGCCAGAACAGGCGCGGTCGTTAAACTCTCCTTGAGTTTCTGCAACACCTCTTCCTGCTCCTCACTCCAGATCCACTTCTGGCCCTTCTTTAACAGCTTCGTCATCGGTTGTACCAGTGACGCGAAGTTTGGTACAAAGCGTCGATACCATGATGCCATTCCTAGGCATTGCCGCAGCTCCTTGAGATTCGAAGGCGATGGGAGGCTCTGGATCGCCTCGACCTTCGCGGGATCAGTGCAAATCCCCTCTCCGCTTATCACATGGCCAAGGTACGCCAACTTCTCCCGAAAGAAACTGCATTTCCTTCTGTTGAGTCTTAGATTGGCCGCTCGCAACCGCCGGAAAACTTCCTTCAGGTTGGTCACGTGTTGCTCCTTCGTCGCTCCGATGACTACTATATCGTCGAGATATGCAAACGCGTGAGGCTCCATGTCGGGTCCGATGACTGTGTCCAATGCCCTCTGGAATGTCGCTCCCGCCGAATGCAGACCGAATGGCATCACTCGCCATTGGAACAATCCTCTGACTGGCACGGTAAACGCCGTGTACTCCCTGCTATCCGCCGCCATTGGGATCTGCCAGTAACCGCTCTTTAGATCCAGCGTAGATATAAATCGTGCGTGTCGTAGTTTCTCCAAAATGTGAAGAATCCGTGGAACAGGATACGCGTCCGGGACTGAGTTGGCGTTGAGCTGTCGATAATCTACGCACATGCGCCAATCCCCAGTCTTTTTCTTGACTAAGACTATGGGTGCGCTGTGTGGGCTCTTCGACGGTTCAATCGCTCCAGCTTGAAGCAGCTCGTCCACCTGTTCATTGATCACCTTTTGCATAGCCGGATTTTTAGGGTAGTACCTTTGCTTCAAAGGCTTGTCGTCCTTCATCCGGATGCTATGCTCAGCGATGTGCGTCACGCCCTCGAGGTCCTCGAACAATGCCAACTCTGCCTCGAGCAACTCCTGCAGTTCTTTCTCTAAATCATCCGGCCACTCCTTACTATTGGGCGCGGATCGTTCATATCCTCCGTACTCGCTCTCCGTTGCTTCTCTCGTCTCTAACTCATCCGGCCACTCCTTACTATTGGGCGCGGATCGTTTATATCCTCCGTATTCGCTCTCTGCTGCTTCTCCTGTCGGTGGGCCGCCCTCGGGCTCACCTTCCTTCTCTAATTCGACTGATTTGAACTCCGGCGACCACTCCTCGGGTCCGCTCCTCAAGTCCTCGCTCTGTTTTACAACTCTCGCGGGAGGCTCAGCTCCCCTTTTGTCTTCAATTAGCTCGTTTCTTTCCTTCCTGTCTCTCCTTGTCGCTGGGAGACTCCCTCTAAGTCTCTCCTTCGGCGTTCCCTTTTCCATTCCTTCCCTCTTGCCTCTGTTCTCGTCGGGCAGTGTGCCTTGGCTCGACGCTTGCTGGACGCCGATCGTTGACACTGCGATTGCCGACTTTGGGCCCTCTTTTGTCGTTGCGGCCTCGTGCGACGCCTCCGAGCCCAACTCCTTCACTCCTTCGACGAACTGGCGTTGCTCTCCAAGACGCCTGTTGCCTTGCTCCACTCGCTGTCCATTTGGTGGCGATGCGCCATCTCCCACGTCGTCTATCATCCTCATCTCGAGCTCCGCGTTGCCGCAACGCACCGTAGTACCAATGGCGCACAGGAAGTCCATGCCGAGGATGACATGGTCTAGCATGGTCGGCATTATTAGCAAGTTTGCTTCCGCCGTTTTGCCTGCCAGGCTCACATCCGTCCTCACCATCTCCGTGACGTTTAGTGCTGATCCATCGGCCAATCTGATCCGCGACTCAACTTGGCAACGCTCGCCTCCTATCGTCCGTCGGCGCACGCAGTCCTCACTAACAAAACTGCGTGTAGCTCCAGTGTCGATCGTGGCAGTCATCCTTTGACCCCCGACCGTTACCGACGCGACGATCTTCCACTCCTTTACTCGGAGCGGGTTCCTCTCCTCATCTTCCGTTTTTAATTGGCGCCGCTCCGCTCTCTTGGAGGGCGCCCTTGGCCGTTTCCCGAGCTGTCTCGTTCGCAGCACTCCCTCGCAGTCCGGCCTTGCTGCCCGCAACGCCAGCAGAACAACACTGGCGCGTTACGACATTCTCGCGCGAAGTGTCCAGGTTGTGCGCATCGATAACAAACTCGACTTGGCCTGGGTCCAGCATCCTGTGACATCATCCGGCTAGTTGCCTCCGCCGACTGCGTCGCCACCGGCGTCTCCGTCCGCCCTTCAACTTGTCCTCCAGATCGGGGAACAGATGTCTTTGCGCGGAACGGATTATTCTGCCGCGCCTCCACTGGCTTGGGCCAGCCGGTCTCCACCGTAGCCTTCCTTCCTTGTTCTCTCTGTTGACTCCTCACGTTCTCGAACTCCGCGGCCATCTGGGTCAGCTGCGTTAGAGACGAGAAATCGTGCCTCCGTACGTACAATCTGTATTCTGGGGATGCGTTCTCGTAGGCCCTATTCAATTCTTGGGCCGGGCTGTATCTAGCCTGACGCATCAATAGACGCAGCTCAATCAAGTAGTCCTTGAAGGGTTCGCCTTCCCGCTGCCGGCGCGCCCGGATCTGATCCTCCAAACGCTCGAGGTATTGGGGGGGTAAGAAAAAGTCCAAGAACTCCTTCTTAAATTCCAACCAGGGCACATCTCTTAGCCCGCTGGTCAGGAACCACTTGGCTGCCTTGTCTACCAACACCTCGCTCAGTGCCCTCGGCATCCTGTCCAGCTCGATTCCATAAGTTATGGCTCGCTCCTCCAAGATCTCGACGAAGCCGAGGGGATCCGACCGACCGTCGTACTTCATTCCCCACTTCCTGACTTGCTCGGCGATATTCCAAGGCGGATGCCTCTCTGGTGGCGGTGAGAACACTGGAGTCCGACGCTCAACGCTCATCTCGCCTCCATTGCCAGATCCCTTCGACTTTTCGTCCCTCCGGCTCCCAGCCATGCTGCTCGCCGTCGGTACGCTAAGCCTCAGCGGCGCCGTCGAAGCGGAACCGCTCTCCTGGATCTTTCGTAGGTCGGGCTCTGACTTTTGGTATGCGCGGCTGCCCATGCTCGACATCGCGCCTCCCGAAGAGAAACGTGCTTCCCATTCAGTCAGTCGCCCTTTGACTTCCGCTGAATAGCCACCGCCCTGGATGTAGGATGACAATCTCTTTCTTAAATCTTCCACGCGGCCCTCGTCGTCAAGGCCGAGATCTCGTGCAACCGCTATCAGTTCCTCTTTGCAGCGCTGGTAAACCCAGCCGACGCTTAATCCCGAAATGTGGGGTGTTGCTCCTTCCATTATTTACTAAAATTTTCTTTTCTTTCTTTATTCTTCCCCCTTTTTTTTTCTCTCTCTCCTTTTTTTTCCCTTTTCTTTTCTCCTTTTTTTTTTCTCTTCCTCCTTTTTATACCCTGAACCCATTGAAAATGGGAAATCAGGGTATAATGGTTTTGTTGAAATGTATGTAACAGGCAGAAGGAGGCGTGGCAGACCCCACAAAGTATATATATTCTTGATCAGGGCGACGAGCTGAGTCGATTTGGCCCTGTCCGTCTGTCTGTCTGTCCGTCTGTCCGTCTGTCCGTCCGTCCGTCCGTCCGTCTGTCCGTCTGTCCGTCTGTCCGTATGTTTGAACGCGTCGATTTCCGAAGATATAAGAGCTAGAGACTTGAATTTTTTTTTAAAATGACCGTATATACAGCGCGGACGTCGAGTTTGCTTTTAAAATTCGAAAAATCATCCCGTTATGTTTTTATCGAGTAAAAACATTCAAGTTCAAATCAGATGCCTCTATAGCTAATTGTGAATGATTTTTCTTTTTTTTAAATTTCTCAAATATTCAATATAATATGTAGATCATATGCTGAAAGTTTCATTAAATTCCGTTCAGTCAAAAATTAATAAAAAATAATCAAATATTTGGCCAATTAACAAACGCACGTGCAGCAGCTACAAAAAAAACATCAATCACATCAGCTGTTAGTTTCGTTTAGTTTTGGTAGATGGCGCAGCAGCAGTGAATCTATTTGAGTTTTGCCAGCGCCACCAGCAGGAGTGGGGTGGCCTAGTGTGTTAGCTGGATGACGCTCGATCAAGAAGTCGCGGTTCGAATCCCGATCGGTGCAACACTGATGTTAATTTTTTTTAATTGTTTCAAAATATTTTTATATTTTCATAAATGCGTTTTCTATTTAATTTATATTTTTAAATACACCGAAATTGAAATTTTAACTATACTTTATGTGTGTTTTTAATAGTTTGGTTATTCTAGCAGATTCTTAGAATCACATCAGCAGTTAGTTTCGTTTAGTTTTGGTAGATGGCGCTGCAGCAGTGAATCTATTTGAGTTTTGCCAGCGCCACTAGCAGGAGTGAGGTGGCCTAGTGTGTTAGCAGCGTGACGCTCGATCGAAGGGTCGCGGTTCGAACCCCGATCGATGCAACTGATGTTAATTTTTTTTTAATTGTTTCAAAATATTTTTATATTTTATTAAATGAGTTAGGTATTTTATTTATATTTTTAAATAAATTTCAGCCATACTAAATGAGCATTTTTATTTGTTGGGTTCAGGGTAGTATCTAGTCGAGCACTCTCGACTAGAATTTTCTTACTTGTTTTTTTTTTTTTTTTTTTTTTTTTTTTTTTTTTTTTTTTTTTTTTAACCTTTCTTTATTATTATATATTTATTTATATTTTTTTCCTTTTTTTTCAAATTTCCTTATGTTATACAATTCTGTTTGTCTTAATCTATTTTATGTTACATTTATTCTAGTTTTGGTTTACTTTTCTTTATTCGTCTTAATCTATTTTACTCTCTCTTATCTTCTTCTTCTTAATGTACTTCCTTTTATTTCTTTTCTTTATTTTTCTCAATTTACTGTATTTCTCTTTCTTTGCCTTTCTCGGTTCGCTTTTATCTTTATTTTGCTTTCTTTATTATTCTTAATCTCTCTTGCTTTATTTCGCTTTTCTTTATTTCTTTTTTTTTTTTTGTTTCGTTTTCTTTATTTCTCTTAATCTATTTTATTCTTATTTCGTTTTCTTTATTTCTCTTAATCTATTTCATTTTATTTTCCTTTTCTTTATTGCTCTTAATCTATTTATACCCTGAACCCATTGAAAATGGGAAATCAGGGTATAATGGTTTTGTTGAAATGTATGTAACAGGCAGAAGGAGGCGTGGCAGACCCCACAAAGTATATATATTCTTGATCAGGGCGACGAGCTGAGTCGATTTAGCCCTGTCCGTCTGTCTGTCTGTCCGTCTGTCCGTCTGTCCGTCTGTCCGTCCGTCCGTCTGTCCGTCTGTCCGTCTGTCCGTATGTTTGAACGCGTCGATTTCCGAAGATATAAGAGCTAGAGACTTGAATTTTTTTTTAAAATGACCGTATATACAGCGCGGACGTCGAGTTTGCTTTTAAAATTCGATAAATCATCCCGTTATGTTTTTATCGAGTAAAAACATTCAAGTTCAAATCAGGTGCCTCTATAGCTAATTGTGAATGATTTTTCTTTTTTCAAATTTCTCAAATATTCAATATAATATGTAGATCATATGCTGAAAGTTTCATTAAATTCCGTTCAGTCAAAAATTAATAAAAAATAATCAAATATTTGGCCAATTAACAAACGCACGTGCAGCAGCTACAACAAAAACATTCGTTGAATCACATCAGCTGTTAGTTTCGTTTAGTTTTGGTAGATGGCGCTGCAGCAGTGAATCTATTTGAGTTTTGCCAGCGCCACCAGCAGGAGTGGGGTGGCCTAGTGTGTTAGGTGCATGACGCTCGATCAAGAAGTCGCGGTTCGAATCCCGATCGGTGCAACTGTTGTTAACTTTTTTAATTGTCTCAAAATATTTTTATATTTTATTAAATGAGTTTGGTATTTTATTTATATTTTTAAATACATCGAAATTGAAATTTCAGCCATACTAAATGAGCATTTTTATTTGTTGGGTTCAGGGTAGTATCTAGTCGAGCACTCTCGACTAGAGTTTTCTTACTTGTTTATTTTATTCTTCTTTATTTCTCTTAATCTATTTTATTATACCCTGAACCCATTTTCAATGGGAAATCAGGGTATAATGGTTTTGTTGAAATGTATGTAACAGGGAGAAGGAGGCGTGGCAGACCCCACAAAGTATATATATTCTTGATCAGGGTGACGAGCTGAGTTGATTTGGCCCTGTCCGTCTGTCTGTCCGTCTGTCCGTCTGTCCGTCTGTCCGTCTGTCCGTATGTATGAACGCGTCGATTTCAGAAGATATAAGAGCTAGAGACTTCAAATTTTTTTTAAAATGTCCGTAATTACAGCGCGCATATCAAGTTTATCATTAAAATTCGATAACTCATCCCGATCTTTTTTTATCGATAAAAACCTTATCGAAAACCAGTTATAAAATTATATCTTCTACACCTTTATTGCTAGAGTCTCCAAATTTTTAATGTATGCTTATATGCAATTTATACAATTTCGGTTTTTGTTAAAATTTACCCCCCACCCTTAAATTCACCCCCTCACCCTCACTTTTGTAAAAAGCGTATTTCAAATACTAGAGACTTGTGCTTTGGCAATTACATGCATATCCATGTTATAATCATAATCTGAAAGTTTCATGAAGATCGTACGTCCATAAAAAAAGTTATTAAACAATTAAGTTCTCATAGTAAGCGCACACTGCAGCCCATGCGTTTATGCGTGGGTGCTTGTGTGTGTATGTGTTTGTGTATGTGTGTGTATGTGTTTGTGTATGTGTGTGTGTATGTGTATGTGTGTGTGTATGCGTTTGTGTATGTATGCGTGTGTGTGTGTGTATGTGTGTCTGTATGCGTGTGTGTGTATGTATGCCTGTGTGTGTGTGTGTGCGTGTTTCTTGTGTAAGCTGAAAGACGCGAAAAATTATTGAAATATCTATTACTCCAAGGGTTCAGGGGATCTCGTAGTCGAGCAGTCTCGACTAGAGCTTTCTTACTTGTTTTATTTCTCTTTATTTCTCTTAATATACTTCGTTTTATTTCGTTTTCTTTACTTTTGTTTTAATTATATTCATTTATTCCCCTTTTTTTTCTTATCTTTCGCTTTCCGTTTTCCCGATTTCTTTTATTTCCTATCCGCTTATTTCGTTCTACCTTTTCTCATCTACTTCACCTTGTTCCTCTTTACGCCTAGTTCAACTGACTTCGTTTCATTTCACTTCATGACCTACTTTGACCCCACTGGGTTTCGTCTCTCTTCATTTCACTTCTCACCGACCCGATTGTCATGCACTCTAACCTCATCCCATTTATTTATTGTATAATCATGAATTATTTATTTATTTACCTGTTATTAATTATTACCAATTTATATTTATTTATTCATTTGTTCATTTTTATAATTTTCATTTATTAACAACTTTTATTTATAAATTTTAATTTAGAAAATTTATTTATAATTTTTATTTATAAAATTTATTTATAAATTTTATTTATTTATAAATTTTATTTATTTATAAATTTTTTTTTATTATAAATTTTATTTATTTATAAATTTTATTTATTTATAAATTTTTATTTATTTATAAATTTTATTTATTTATAAATTTTATTTATTTATAAATTTTATTTATTCATAAACTTTTATTTATTTATAAATTTTATTTATTTATAAATTTTTTTTTTATTATAAATTTTATTTATTTATAAATTTTATTTATTTATAAATTTTATTTATTTATAAATTTTTATTTATTTATAAATTTTATTTATTTATAAATTTTATTTATTTGATATTTATTTATTTTTATTCATTTAATATTTATTTATTTATTTATTATTATTGATTTAAGTCTCGCTTATTATTTGTTCACAATTCACTTTATTTTATATCGGCTTCGGCCCACTGTCCACTCTCATTTTCAACTATTAGCCTCGTGTCATATGCGCTTAATCACACATGCATTCTCTTTCACGCGCAAGCTCATCTATGTCAAAATTCACTCAGTGTCATATGCGCACAATCACATGCCTACGCTTAACCGATTGCTCTCTCACTCTCTTGATCTATTCACGCATACATATTTATACATTTGCACTGGCCTTCTCGCTTGCACCTATGCATATATACACATGCATGCTTACCCTTTCGCCTATGCACAAAATTCTTCACTCTCTCGCCAAGTACCCTTCACTATTCATACACGCATATAAAATTGTCATAGAGAGAGTGAATAGCAAAACGTTTAATAAAGCGCACATGTATATGTATATATATATGTGCATGTAAAAATTAGTGGTGAATACCTTGTAATGCGCGCATAGACAAATGCGCACATATATATATGTACATATATATATACACATACATACATACACATATCTATGCACGCTTATATGTGCGTGCGCTAATACCCTTCACAATTTAACTTCCTTTTCACTTACTCTCGTTTTACACTCTTACCACCTCTCTTCGGCCGCCTCTCTTCTCTCTCGCTGGATTTCGGCAATGTTCGCGACGCTGCCCCCGCGCGTGCATATGCTTATGCATATGCGTATTCGATTTACGCTTCTGCGTAATATTTGCGCGCGCACTGTACTTTTTCTTCTTTTCACTTGACACTTCTCGAAATTTTTGCCCCGACCCCGTGGCCGTCGTAAGGCATATTCGCTTTAAATTTTCACGCTTTTCGCGAATGTTCTTAGTTTCCCTCCTTTTATTCACTTTCACATGCCCACTACTCTGTCCACATTAACCGCCACCAACAATTTTACCATAACCTCTATTTGGGTATGCCGGCGGGATTTTACGCCGCCCGTATACCACACTCTCTCTAGCCCCGCAGGTCCCTGCTCGGGCGCCACTTGTAAAGTTAGAATTTTCCAGCCGGGGTCAGAGCTTCAGTCTGCCCAGGGCCACAACTTACAAGACATTTGTAAATTACTACGGGACTACGAGTTAGAGAAATGGGAGAGGATGGGGGAGTTATTACGTATTAAATGGCCACGCAGCCCGAACTCGCCGACCACGCCGGCACACGTTTGCACGTGGGATGGCTGCAGCGATCGAGTGGCGCGGCTAAACGCACTCCAGATTGCTGGGGTCGGGGCTACAAAGGCGTATTGCGGGATGTTAGTGGGGCTATTCTACTACAAATGGTGGACCGCAGATCGAGGAACGCCCAGCGTTGACGCCGGCGTTCACTCCAGACCACGCGGTTTTGTGTGCAAGAGTTTTGGCCGTCTGGCGCACAGGATTGCCCTCGTGCTAACCACCGGTTAGTAATGTTAAGATTATTAGTGGGTTATTATTACCAAATCAACTACGAATGAGAACACAATCATTTCCAAATACGTTAACATTTTTATTCCATATTACCTCGTGTTTCCTACCCCTCGCCTATCCGTTTATTATTTTCTTTAACATCGACCGTTCGCGTTGAGCGCTCAAAACCAATTAAAATCTGCGCGCAGCTTTCAAGCCTTTCCTTGCGCTCTGCAGATTTCACCACGCGACCAGCAATGCAATTCACCACCGCGAGCTTTCGAGCTGCATGGTTGCATTGCTGATCGCGTGCCCGCCCACTCATTTGAATTTTGCTTACTGTCTAAAGCTAACGACTATGATACCTTTATCTACTTACTTATCTAACAAAACCATCGATAATTCAAATATAAACTTAACGACTATAATCCAATTCATTTCTTTTTCCATTCACTATCTTACATACTACGAAATATAACCTACTAACCAACTTACTTGCTACAAAATATGGCCTACTACTAACCTACTCACTACAAATATATCTTAATGCTAACTTACTCACTACAAATTTCAGTA
Source organism: Drosophila arizonae (assembly GCF_054131065.1). NCBI lineage: Eukaryota > Metazoa > Arthropoda > Insecta > Diptera > Drosophilidae > Drosophila > Drosophila arizonae. Next base: position 31,464,485 of record NC_142923.1, on the reverse strand, counting down.
ACCTCGACCGCTATAATGCCAAAAATGTAAGGTGGGCAAAAAGGCCACCTTACAGCATACATTAAAAATTTGGAGACTCTAGCAATAAAAGTGTAGAAGATATAATTTTATAACTGGTTTTCGATAAGGTTTTTTATCGATAAAAAAGATTGGGATGAGTTATCGATTTTTAATGATTAACTTGATATGCGCGCTGTATTTCGGACATTTTTAAAAACATTTGAAGTCTCTAGCTCTTATATCTTCTGAAATCGACGCGTTACATACGGACAGACGGAATATATATACTGCGCGTGCTGATCCGTTTGTATTTTAGTCTATATCAAGAACTCTACGAATAAACGTCTCACCTACGATGCGCTGAATTTAATGTACGGCTCATTTGTTTAGTTAGAACAGTACCCCCATACTCTGAAACTCATGTAGACAGAAAAACGTTTCTGATCTCACATTTTGGCGCCCAACGTGGGGCCCTGCTGTTCAAAGTTCCGTGCAACGCATTTAGAGTTATAATTTGGCTTATGTATAGACATATTCTGCATACATACATCTGTACATAAGAGGGAATGTTTCAGCATACAAGCTAATAGTTGTGCATACATTCGCTGTTCGCACCGGTCATTCGCTTTGGTTGACTTCGCTGTCGCTCTGTGACTCCCGCCGAAAAGGAATGACCGACCGATATAGTAAAGGTTTGCATTACAGAGCAGCTCACGGAGGATATGCACGAATCAACATTCGCTGCGGTATCTGGGCCCACCTTTTTATCGTCGGCCAAGCTGCCAAGACTTACGTTACCTACATTCGATGGCAATTATGCGGACTACAAGAATTTTAGTGCGTTATTCAATCAAATGGTGGATCAACAGAACAGCCTATCAAATATTGAGAGGTTCAATCAACTGATCAGCTGCTTAAAGGGAGCAGCATTAGAAACGGTAAGGGCATTTCAAATCACACCTGAAAACTACCGAAAGGCACTTGATCGTTTGAATCAACGCTACGACAATCCAACATTAGTGTTCTTGAACAATATCTCGTCGTTGTTTATGCTCAAGAGTGTGTCAAGGTCAAATAGCCACGAAATTCGAAGTTTGATTGACAACTCTACGGCATTGTACAACTCGCTAAAATCATTAGGCAACGAGGCACAAGTCGCACAGGCAATGTTAATAGCCATTGTGATGGATAAGATGGACATGGAAACCAAGCGTAAATGGAACGAATCATTTGATTATTCCAAGTTGCCTACGTGGGATTTGTGTGTACAGGTAGTAGAGAGGCATTGCCAGTATTTGGAATCATGCGGTAAGTCCGAATCGAGCCAGGCTCGAACTGCGACTGCTAGCAAACCACGGAGCCCGACAACCACGCGACATAGTTTGTCTTTTAATTGTTCAACTCACTCATGTCCTCTTTGTCTTAGCTCAGAGCATCGAGTTTCACGTGCAGTCGACTTCAGGAGATGTCGGTTGCAGAGCGTTATGAAGCAGCAAAACGACATGGTCTGTGCCTAAATTGCCTTGGCAAAGGCCACCAGGCATCCAAGTGTCCCTCTACTCAAAGATGTCGATGTTGCTCGAGACTTCATCACAGCTTACTGCATCGGGAGGCAGCTGTGACGAGATCGACTGTTACGTCGCCCAGCGACTCGAATTCAAACGATGTTGTGACACATACACACACCAATCGAACAGACCAAGTCAAAATTGTATAAAATGCATATAGGTGTACATAACATATTTAGAAACTTTAGCTTTAAAGATGAAAGATACAGAAATTTATTACTGGTTTTCGATAATGTTTTTAATCGATAACAAAATAACGGGACAATTTATCGATATTTAAAGCAAAGCTCGATATGCGCGTGCTATATACGGACCTAGGAAAAAATTCAAAAATTTTAAGTCTCTAGCTCTTATATCTTCTGAGATCGACGCGTTCAAACATACGGACAGACGGACGGACGGACAGACGGACACGCCTAAATCAACTCAGCTCGTCGCCCTGATCAAGAATATATATACTTTATGGGGTCTGCCACGCCTCCTTCGGCCTGTTACATACATTTAACAAAACCATTATACCCTGATTTCCCATTGAAAATGGGTTCAGGGTATAAAAATAGCTACAATATAGACATTGTTAACGCACCACCATTGCATAGTGTTTCCAATGGCCAAGTAGAAAGGTTCCACAGTACACTAGCAGACATAGCCTGAAGTTTTAAAATGGATAAGAAAGCTAGTGACACGGTTGAGCCAATATCAACAGTAGAATATAACACTTCAATTCATTCAGTTACTAACCAAAAACCAATTGATATCATACATGCATTGCCAATTGAATTCAGATTAAGCATTAAAGGGAGAATAGAACAAGCACAGCAAGCAAGCTGTACTCCAAAGATGCAACACGAGCAGACAGTAAAAAGTATTAGTTAACAAGTAAGAAAGCTCTAGTCGAGACTACTCGACTACGAGATCCCCTGAACACACACATACATACACACACATACACACACAAACGCACACACACATACACAAACATTTACACACACAAGCATAAACACGCATTGGCGGCAGTGAGCGCTTACTATGAGAACTCAATTGTTTAATAACTTTTTTGTGGACGTACGATCTTCATGAAACTTTCAGATTATGATTATAACATGAATATGCATGTAATTGCCAAAACACAAGTCTCTAGTATTTGAAATACGCTTTTTACAAAAGTGAGGGTAAGGGGGTGAATTTAAGGGTGGAGGGTAAATTTTAACAAAAACCGAAATTGCATAAATTGCATATAAGCATACATTAAAAATTTGGAGACTCTAGCAATAAAAGTGTAGAAGATATAATTTTATAACTGGTTTTCGATAAGGTTTTTTATCGATAAAAAAAGATTGGGATGAGTTATCGATTTTTAATGATTAACTTGATATGCGCGCTGTATTTCGGACATTTTTAAAAACATTTGAAGTCTCTAGCTCTTATATCTTCTGAAATCGACGCGTTACATACGGACAGACGGAATATATATACTGCGCGTGCTGATCCGTTTGTATTTTAGTCTATATCAAGAACTCTACGAATAAACGTCTCACCTACGATGCGCTGAATTTAATGTACGGCTCATTTGTTTAGTTAGAACAGTACCCCCATACTCTGAAACTCATGTAGACAGAAAAACGTTTCTGATCTCACATTTTGGCGCCCAACGTGGGGCCCTGCTGTTCAAAGTTCCGTGCAACGCATTTAGAGTTATAATTTGGCTTATGTATAGACATATTCTGCATACATACATCTGTACATAAGAGGGAATGTTTCAGCATACAAGCTAATAGTTGTGCATACATTCGCTGTTCGCACCGGTCATTCGCTTTGGTTGACTTCGCTGTCGCTCTGTGACTCCCGCCGAAAAGGAATGACCGACCGATATAGGACGCATCGAATCGGAGGAGCTGTATGTAGAAGTAAAGGTTTGCATTACAGAGCAGCTCACGGAGGATATGCACGAATCAACATTCGCTGCGGTATCTGGGCCCACCTTTTTATCGTCGGCCAAGCTGCCAAGACTTACGTTACCTACATTCGATGGCAATTATGCGGACTACAAGAATTTTAGTGCGTTATTCAATCAAATGGTGGATCAACAGAACAGCCTATCAAATATTGAGAGGTTCAATCAACTGATCAGCTGCTTAAAGGGAGCAGCATTAGAAACGGTAAGGGCATTTCAAATCACACCTGAAAACTACCGAAAGGCACTTGATCGTTTGAATCAACGCTACGACAATCCAACATTAGTGTTCTTGAACAATATCTCGTCGTTGTTTATGCTCAAGAGTGTGTCAAGGTCAAATAGCCACGAAATTCGAAGTTTGATTGACAACTCTACGGCATTGTACAACTCGCTAAAATCATTAGGCAACGAGGCACAAATCGCACAGGCAATGTTAATAGCCATTGTGATGGATAAGATGGACATGGAAACCAAGCGTAAATGGAACGAATCATTTGATTATTCCAAGTTGCCTACGTGGGATTTGTGTGTACAGGTAGTAGAGAGGCATTGCCAGTATTTGGAATCATGCGGTAAGTCCGAATCGAGCCAGGCTCGAACTGCGACTGCTAGCAAACCACGGAGCCCGACAACCACGCGACATAGTTTGTCTTTTAATTGTTCAACTCACTCATGTCCTCTTTGTCTTAGCTCAGAGCATCGAGTTTCACGTGCAGTCGACTTCAGGAGATGTCGGTTGCAGAGCGTTATGAAGCAGCAAAACGACATGGTCTGTGCCTAAATTGCCTTGGCAAAGGCCACCAGGCATCCAAGTGTCCCTCTACTCAAAGATGTCGATGTTGCTCGAGACTTCATCACAGCTTACTGCATCGGGAGGCAGCTGTGACGAGATCGACTGTTACGTCGCCCAGCGACTCGAATTCAAACGATGTTGTGACACATACACACACCAATCGAACAGACCAAGTCAAAATTGTATAAAATGCATATAGGTGTACATAACATATTTAGAAACTTTAGCTTTAAAGATGAAAGATACAGAAATTTATTACTGGTTTTCGATAATGTTTTTAATCGATAACAAAATAACGGGACAATTTATCGATATTTAAAGTAAAGCTCGATATGCGCGTGCTATATACGGACCTAGGAAAAAATTCAAAAATTTTAAGTCTCTAGCTCTTATATCTTCTGAGATCGACGCGTTCAAACATACGGACAGACGGACGGACGGACAGACGGACACGCCTAAATCAACTCAGCTCGTCGCCCTGATCAAGAATATATATACTTTATGGGGTCTGCCACGCCTCCTTCGGCCTGTTACATACATTTAACAAAACCATTATACCCTGATTTCCCATTGAAAATGGGTTCAGGGTATAAAAATAGCTACAATATAGACATTGTTAACGCACCACCATTGCATAGTGTTTCCAATGGCCAAGTAGAAAGGTTCCACAGTACACTAGCAGACATAGCCTGAAGTTTTAAAATGGATAAGAAAGCTAGTGACACGGTTGAGCTAATATCAAAAGCAACAGTAGAATACAACACTTCAATTCATTCAGTTACTAACCAAAAACCAATTGATATCATACATGCATTGCCAATTGAATTCAGATTAAGCATTAAAGGGAGAATAGAACAAGCACAGCAAGCAAGCTGTACTCCAAAGATGCAACACGAGCAGACAGTAAAAAGTATTAGTTAACAAGTAAGAAAGCTCTAGTCGAGACTACTCGACTACGAGATCCCCTGAACACACACATACATACACACACATACACACACAAACGCACACACACATACACAAACATTTACACACACAAGCATAAACACGCATTGGCGGCAGTGAGCGCTTACTATGAGAACTCAATTGTTTAATAACTTTTTTGTGGACGTACGATCTTCATGAAACTTTCAGATTATGATTATAACATGAATATGCATGTAATTGCCAAAACACAAGTCTCTAGTATTTGAAATACGCTTTTTACAAAAGTGAGGGTAAGGGGGTGAATTTAAGGGTGGAGGGTAAATTTTAACAAAAACCGAAATTGCATAAATTGCATATAAGCATTGTAAAGTTAGAATTTTCCAGCCGGGGTCAGAGCTTCAGTCTGCCCAGGGCCACAACTTACAAGACATTTGTAAATTACTACGGGACTACGAGTTAGAGAAATGGGAGAGGATGGGGGAGTTATTACGTATTAAATGGCCACGCAGCCCGAACTCGCCGACCACGCCCGCACACGTTTGCACGTGGGATGGCTGCAGCGATCGAGTGGCGCGGCTAAACGCACTCCAGATTGCTGGGGTCGGGGCTACAAAGGCGTATTGCGGGATGTTAGTGGGGCTATTCTACTACAAATGGTGGACCGCAGATCGAGGAACGCCCAGCGTTGACGCCGGCGTTCACTCCAGACCACGCGGTTTTGTGTGCAAGAGTTTTGGCCGTCTGGCGCACAGGATTGCCCTCGTGCTAACCACCGGTTAGTAATGTTAAGATTATTAGTGGGTTATTATTACCAAATCAACTACGAATGAGAACACAATCATTTCCAAATACGTTAACATTTTTATTCCATATTACCTCGTGTTTCCTACCCCTCGCCTATCCGTTTATTATTTTCTTTAACATCGACCGTTCGCGTTGAGCGCTCAAAACCAATTAAAATCTGCGCGCAGCTTTCAAGCCTTTCCTTGCGCTCTGCAGATTTCACCACGCGACCAGCAATGCAATTCACCACCGCGAGCTTTCGAGCTGCATGGTTGCATTGCTGATCGCGTGCCCGCCCACTCATTTGAATTTTGCTTACTGTCTAAAGCTAACGACTATGATACCTTTATCTACTTACTTATCTAACAAAACCATCGATAATTCAAATATAAACTTAACGACTATAATCCAATTCATTTCTTTTTCCATTCACTATCTTACATACTACGAAATATAACCTACTAACCAACTTACTTGCTACAAAATATGGCCTACTACTAACCTACTCACTACAAATATATCTTAATGCTAACTTACTCACTACAAATTTCAGTAACCTCGACCGCTATAATGCCAAAAATGTAAGGTGGGCAAAAAGGCCACCTTACACCCCCCCCCCTTACTTCGACGGAGCGACTGTTACGCCCCCCGATGAATTGATGGTCACTGTGTATGACCGTTCCCCCGCCGCAACTCGGAAACGGGTTCTCCTGTGCGGCCATCTACGTGTTTCCACCTCCCGCCTCAGGAGTTGGATTACCTCCTCGCTCAGCTCGACGCCAGCAGGGCGTATCCTCCAGTTGACGGGGATCAGCGGCAACATCCTCAACGCTTCCACGTCCTCTGCGTCCAGCGCGTCCTCAAGGCTCACCTCCCATCCGTCCAACAGCTCCGCCATGTCTGCCAATAGACGCCTCTCCTCCTCCGTCGACTCGTCTCGACGTTGGTCGCGTTCTCGGCCGCTCCCAACCTGGCTGCGCTCTCTGCGCTGCCGACGCGCGGATGGGCCCTCGGCGCCGTCCGTTAGATCTCTTCGACTGGCCGGGGCGCGGGTGTCCGGTTCGCGCGCGGGCACTGGTCGTCCTCTTCGTCGTCGCCGACGACGCTTGCGCCTGGACGCCTGGCCTTGATCTGTCGGGCGCTCTGCGCTGGACTGCGACGAGCATGACAGGCGCCGGTTTTCGACCGTGCCCGGCGTATATCGCAACGTGACCCTGGCGGCTGGTTCCGGCGGCTGGTCCCTCTCAACGTCGTCGTTAGTTCGGCGTTGGGGAACAGGATCTGTGGCGGTGTCCTCCTCGGGATTCGCATCTTCCACTCGGACGCTCAGCTGCTCTGCTTCCGCTCCGTCCCGCGCCGCGGTCTCCGGGATGGGGTCCTCGACGGAGGGACAATGCTCCCTGCCGCCTTCCCACCCCCGTGACGGGGATCCATCATCTAGCCCTCGAGGAATGGGGCTTGCAACGCCGCCTTCCTCGGGACTCGCCTCCACGGCCTCGAACTCTTCGCCGAAACTTATGGACACCTCACTGTGCCCTTCCTCCACTTCGTCCCGCGCCGCGGTCTCCGGGGTGGGGTCCTCGACGGAGGGACAATGCTCCCTGCCGCCTTCCCACCCCCGTGACGGGGATCTGCTGTCCATTTCTGGTGGAAACTCCTCATCTTCGCTCGCCGTCCACGGCGTCGGCGTCGCCCACCTTGACGGGGCTCCATCCTCTGTACATCTCCGCGCGTCGGACTTCGGGCTGCCCGGTGGGCGGGGCGGAGATGGCGGCTCCTCCACGAGTGGTGGCGTGGTGCCCCCCCTAGGCACCTGGATATACACCGTCGTGTATCTGGCCTGCACCAGTTGGATAAGGCCGTCCATCCTGGTCGCCACGTTCACCGTCGAGCGGAGGACCGTATGTACACGCCGGGGCGGCGCCCGCTCCTCTTGGCGACGGTAATACTCTCTACCGAGCCTCGGGTCCCTCGGCCGACTCCGCGCCTCCTCCCTGGAGAACGGCTCCGTGCTATCGCTGCTCGCGTCTTCGACTCGGGCTGAGCCTTCGTCGTCACTGCTAATCTCGATGACGTCTTCCATGCTGTTACTTCCCTGTAAGTTCAGATTCTTTAGTCTTCTGTTTTTATTCGTGTTAATGACCGAAATGGCCCTCTAACTACTGCATTAGTGTTAGCGTTAATAAGGGGCTCTACGGGGAAGTTAGTGATTGATGAGATGTGTAGATCTGTCAATGCCTTTGGTTGTCTTCGCCGGGTACAGCGGGGTTTGCTCCTCATTCCCCGTTTCCCCGGTCTCGCTTTCCGGGACCGTGTCGCTTTCTTCGTCTTCTTGATGGAATGGCTTCAACTGCGCAATGTTGGCCACCCTCCTCTTACGCTCGCCCTCCTTCGTCAGGCGTACCACGTTGGGGGACAGGAACTTAACGACCTTGTAAGGGCCGTCGAATCTGGGCGCTAGTTTCGCCGCGAATCCGTCCGCCGCGTTCGACAATTGATGTTGTCGCAACAGCACCGCCGAACCCAACGCTGGTCTCCAGTCACGCCGTCTCAAGTTATAGTGCCTGCCTTGATCCTTTGATGCTCGCTGTAAGTTACTGCGCACTATGTCGAAAATCTCCTTCATTTTGACTCCTCTGGCCTCGGCTCGGGTCTCTCTGGTCGCCGAACCGGGAGTGACTTCGTCGTATAAAGCGGCGGGTAGGCGTGGCTCCCGCCCTAACATCAGGAATGCTGGAGTGAAGCCCGTGGAGTCGGCCACGCTCGAGTTGACTGCTAGCGTTATCTCCGGCAACAGCTCGTCCCATGAGCTCTGGTGGCCTTCGATGTACTGAGCTATCATAGTCTTCACCGTGCGATTTGTTCTCTCCGTCGGGTTCTCCTGCGGTGTATAAGGCGCTGTGTGCTGGAGTGTCACCCCCAAGGATTCCATAAACGCCTTGAAATTTCTGCTTGTGAATTGTACGCCGTTGTCGCAAACGAACGTCCTGGGCACTCCAAATCGGCTGATTATGCGTTCCCGGAACGCCAGTTGCAGCTGAGCGGTAGTCGCTTTCCTCAACGGCACCAGCTCCACCCATTTGGCAAAAGCGTCGTGGAACACCAACAACATTGTGTTCCCACGTTTGGAACGAGGTAAAGGTCCCACGAAGTCTATATTCCGATACAACTGCCCATTTTCTTCCACATAGTCCTGGAACTTCTCAGGCTCCTTTGCAATCCTTTCACGCATCCTTGCTATCCACCAGCAAGGAGGATTTTCTTCCACGGCCTGCTCGCAACTGTCCATGGGCTGCCGGGACAATGCGTCGGCCACTACGTTTAAGCTCCCTCGGCGATAACGTATGTCGAACTGATATTGCTGCAACTCTAGCGCCCAACGAGCGATCCGGCCCGTGGGACTTTCTATGGAGTTGAGCCATTTCAGCGCTAGATGATCCGTGACGACGTCGAATCTGTAACCCTCCAGGTAGCATCGCATCTTTCGGATCGCCCATACGATTGCGAGGCACTCCTTCTCCGTTGCCGAGTAGTTTAGCTCCGCCTTCAGTAACTTCCGGCTGGCGTATGCTATCACTCGCTCCTGCCCCTCGACTTCTTGCGTCAGCACTGCGCCGAGGCCGTAGTCGCTGGCGTCGGTCTGCAGCACAAATTTGGCCGAGAAGTCGGGACAGGCCAGAACAGGCGCGGTCGTTAAACTCTCCTTGAGTTTCTGCAACACCTCTTCCTGCTCCTCACTCCAGATCCACTTCTGGCCCTTCTTTAACAGCTTCGTCATCGGTTGTACCAGTGACGCGAAGTTTGGTACAAAGCGTCGATACCATGATGCCATTCCTAGGCATTGCCGCAGCTCCTTGAGATTCGAAGGCGATGGGAGGCTCTGGATCGCCTCGACCTTCGCGGGATCAGTGCAAATCCCCTCTCCGCTTATCACATGGCCAAGGTACGCCAACTTCTCCCGAAAGAAACTGCATTTCCTTCTGTTGAGTCTTAGATTGGCCGCTCGCAACCGCCGGAAAACTTCCTTCAGGTTGGTCACGTGTTGCTCCTTCGTCGCTCCGATGACTACTATATCGTCGAGATATGCAAACGCGTGAGGCTCCATGTCGGGTCCGATGACTGTGTCCAATGCCCTCTGGAATGTCGCTCCCGCCGAATGCAGACCGAATGGCATCACTCGCCATTGGAACAATCCCCTGCCTGGCACGGTAAACGCCGTGTACTCCCTGCTATCCGCCGCCATTGGGATCTGCCAGTAACCGCTCTTTAGATCCAGCGTAGATATAAATCGTGCGTGTCGTAGTTTCTCCAAAATGTGAAGAATCCGTGGAACAGGATACGCGTCCGGGACTGAGTTGGCGTTGAGCTGTCGATAATCTACGCACATGCGCCAATCCCCAGTCTTTTTCTTGACTAAGACTATGGGTGCGCTGTGTGGGCTCTTCGACGGTTCAATCGCTCCAGCTTGAAGCAGCTCGTCCACCTGTTCATTGATCACCTTTTGCATAGCCGGATTTTTAGGGTAGTACCTTTGCTTCAAAGGCTTGTCGTCCTTCATCCGGATGCTATGCTCAGCGATGTGCGTCACGCCCTCGAGGTCCTCGAACAATGCCAACTCTGCCTCGAGGAACTCCTGCAGTTCTTTCTCTAAATCATCCGGCCACTCCTTACTATTGGGCGCGGATCGTTCATATCCTCCGTACTCGCTCTCCGTTGCTTCTCTCGTCTCTAACTCATCCGGCCACTCCTTACTATTGGGCGCGGATCGTTTATATCCTCCGTATTCGCTCTCTGCTGCTTCTCCTGTCGGTGGGCCGCCCTCGGGCTCACCTTCCTTCTCTAATTCGACTGATTTGAACTCCGGCGACCACTCCTCGGGTCCGCTCCTCAAGTCCTCGCTCTGTTTTACAACTCTCGCGGGAGGCTCAGCTCCCCTTTTGTCTTCAATTAGCTCGTTTCTTTCCTTCCTGTCTCTCCTTGTCGCTGGGAGACTCCCTCTAAGTCTCTCCTTCGGCGTTCCCTTTTCCATTCCTTCCCTCTTGCCTCTGTTCTCGTCGGGCAGTGTGCCTTGGCTCGACGCTTGCTGGACGCCGATCGTTGACACTGCGATTGCCGACTTTGGGCCCTCTTTTGTCGTTGCGGCCTCGTGCGACGCCTCCGAGCCCAACTCCTTCACTCCTTCGACGAACTGGCGTTGCTCTCCAAGACGCCTGTTGCCTTGCTCCACTCGCTGTCCATTTGGTGGCGATGCGCCATCTCCCACGTCGTCTATCATCCTCATCTCGAGCTCCGCGTTGCCGCAACGCACCGTAGTACCAATGGCGCACAGGAAGTCCATGCCGAGGATGACATGGTCTAGCATGGTCGGCATTATTAGCAAGTTTGCTTCCGCCGTTTTGCCTGCCAGGCTCACATCCGTCCTCACCATCTCCGTGACGTTTAGTGCTGATCCATCGGCCAATCTGATCCGCGACTCAACTTGGCAACGCTCGCCTCCTATCGTCCGTCGGCGCACGCAGTCCTCACTAACAAAACTGCGTGTAGCTCCAGTGTCGATCGTGGCAGTCATCCTTTGACCCCCGACCGTTACCGACGCGACGATCTTCCACTCCTTTACTCGGAGCGGGTTCCTCTCCTCATCTTCCGTTTTTAATTGGCGCCGCTCCGCTCTCTTGGAGGGCGCCCTTGGCCGTTTCCCGAGCTGTCTCGTTCGCAGCACTCCCTCGCAGTCCGGCCTTGCTGCCCGCAACGCCAGCAGAACAACACTGGCGCGTTACGACATTCTCGCGCGAAGTGTCCAGGTTGTGCGCATCGATAACAAACTCGACTTGGCCTGGGTCCAGCATCCTGTGACATCATCCGGCTAGTTGCCTCCGCCGACTGCGTCGCCACCGGCGTCTCCGTCCGCCCTTAAACTTGTCCTCCAGATCGGGGAACAGATGTCTTTGCGCGGAACGGATTATTCTGCCGCGCCTCCACTGGCTTGGGCCAGCCGGTCTCCACCGTAGCCTTCCTTCCTTGTTCTCTCTGTTGACTCCTCACGTTCTCGAACTCCGCGGCCATCTGGGTCAGCTGCGTTAGAGACGAGAAATCGTGCCTCCGTACGTACAATCTGTATTCTGGGGATGCGTTCTCGTAGGCCCTATTCAATTCTTGGGCCGGGCTGTATCTAGCCTGACGCATCAATAGACGCAGCTCAATCAAGTAGTCCTTGAAGGGTTCGCCTTCCCGCTGCCGGCGCGCCCGGATCTGATCCTCCAAACGCTCGAGGTATTGGGGGGGTAAGAAAAAGTCCAAGAACTCCTTCTTAAATTCCAACCAGGGCACATCTCTTAGCCCGCTGGTCAGGAACCACTTGGCTGCCTTGTCTACCAACACCTCGCTCAGTGCCCTCGGCATCCTGTCCAGCTCGATTCCATAAGTTATGGCTCGCTCCTCCAAGATCTCGACGAAGCCGAGGGGATCCGACCGACCGTCGTACTTCATTCCCCACTTCCTGACTTGCTCGGCGATATTCCAAGGCGGATGCCTCTCTGGTGGCGGTGAGAACACTGGAGTCCGACGCTCAACGCTCATCTCGCCTCCATTGCCAGATCCCTTCGACTTTTCGTCCCTCCGGCTCCCAGCCATGCTGCTCGCCGTCGGTACGCTAAGCCTCAGCGGCGCCGTCGAAGCGGAACCGCTCTCCTGGATCTTTCGTAGGTCGGGCTCTGACTTTTGGTATGCGCGGCTGCCCATGCTCGACATCGCGCCTCCCGAAGAGAAACGTGCTTCCCATTCAGTCAGTCGCCCTTTGACTTCCGCCGAATAGCCACCGCCCTGGATGTAGGATGACAATCTCTTTCTTAAATCTTCCACGCGGCCCTCGTCGTCAAGGCCGAGATCTCGTGCAACCGCTATCAGTTCCTCTTTGCAGCGCTGGTAAACCCAGCCGACGCTTAATCCCGAAATGTGGGGTGTTGCTCCTTCCATTATTTACTAAAATTTTCTTTTCTTTCTTTATTCTTCCCCCTTTTTTTTTCTCTCTCTCCTTTTTTTTCCCTTTTCTTTTCTCCTTTTTTTTCTCTTCCTCCTTTTTTTTTTTTTTTTTTTTAACCTTTCTTTATTATTATATATTTATTTATATTTTTTTTTCTTTTTTTTCAAATTTCCTTATGTTATACAATTCTGTTTGTCTTAATCTATTTTATGTTACATTTATTCTAGTTTTGGTTTACTTTTCTTTATTCGTCTTAATCTATTTTACTCTCTCTTATCTTCTTCTTCTTAATGTACTTCCTTTTATTTCTTTTCTTTATTTTTCTCAATTTACTGTATTTCTCTTTCTTTGCCTTTCTCGGTTCGCTTTTATCTTTATTTTGCTTTCTTTATTATTCTTAATCTCTCTTGCTTTATTTCGCTTTTCTTTATTTCTTTTTTTTTGTTTCGTTTTCTTTATTTCTCTTAATCTATTTTATTCTTATTTCGTTTTCTTTATTTCTCTTAATCTATTTCATTTTATTTTCCTTTTCTTTATTGCTCTTAATCTATTTTATTTTATTCTTCTTTATTTCTCTTAATCTATTTTATTTTATTTCTCTTTATTTCTCTTAATATACTTCGTTTTATTTCGTTTTCTTTACTTTTGTTTTAATTATATTCATTTATTCCCCTTTTTTTTCTTATCTTTCGCTTTCCGTTTTCCCGATTTCTTTTATTTCCTATCCGCTTATTTCGTTCTACCTTTTCTCATCTACTTCACCTTGTTCCTCTTTACGCCTAGTTCAACTGACTTCGTTTCATTTCACTTCATGACCTACTTTGACCCCACTGAGTTTCGTCTCTCTTCATTTCACTTCTCACCGACCCGATTGTCATGCACTCTAACCTCATCCCATTTATTTATTGTATAATCATGAATTATTTATTTATTTACCTGTTATTAATTATTACCAATTTATATTTATTTATTCATTTGTTCATTTTTATAATTTTCATTTATTAACAACTTTTATTTATTTATAAATTTTATTTATTTATAATTTTATTTATTTATAAATTTTATTTATTTATAATTTTTATTTATTTATAAATTTTATTTATTTATAAATTTTTATTATTTATAAATTTTATTATTTATAAATGTTTTTTTTTTATTTATAATTTATTTATTTATAAATTTTATTTATTTATAAATTTTTATTTATTTATAAATTTTATTTATTTATAAATTTTATTTATTCATAAACTTTTATTTATTTATAAATTGTATTTATTTATAAATTTTTTTTTTTATTTATAATTTTATTTATTATAAATTTTATTATTTATAAATTTTATTTATTGATATTTATTTATTTTTATTCATTTAATATTTATTTATTTATTTATTATTATTGATTTAAGTCTCGCTTATTATTTGTTCACAATTCACTTTATTTTATATCGGCTTCGGCCCACTGTCCACTCTCATTTTCAACTATTTCATATGCGTGTCATATGCGCTTAATCACACATGCATTCTCTTTCACGCGCAAGCTCATCTATGTCAAAATTCACTCAGTGTCATATGCGCACAATCACACGCCTACGCTTAACCGATTGCTCTCTCACTCTCTTGATCTATTCACGCATACATATTTATACATTTGCACTGGCCTTCTCGCTTGCACCTATGCATATATACACATGCATGCTTACCCTTTCGCCTATGCACAAAATTCTTCACTCTCTCGCCAAGTACCCTTCACTATTCATACACGCATATAAAATTGTCATAGAGAGAGTGAATAGCAAAACGTTTAATAAAGCGCACATGTATATGTATATATATATGTGCATGTAAAAATTAGTGGTGAATACCTTGTAATGCGCGCATAGACAAATGCGCACATATATATATGTACATATATATATACACATACATACATACACATATCTATGCACGCTTATATGTGCGTGCGCTAATACCCTTCACAATTTAACTTCCTTTTCACTTACTCTCGTTTTACACTCTTACCACCTCTCTTCGGCCGCCTCTCTTCTCTCTCGCTGGATTTCGGCAATGTTCGCGACGCTGCCCCCGCGCGTGCATATGCTTATGCATATGCGTATTCGATTTACGCTTCTGCGTAATATTTGCGCGCGCACTGTACTTTTTCTTCTTTTCACTTGACACTTCTCGAAATTTTTGCCCCGACCCCGTGGCCGTCGTAAGGCATATTCGCTTTAAATTTTCACGCTTTTCGCGAATGTTCTTAGTTTCCCTCCTTTTATTCACTTTCACATGCCCACTACTCTGTCCACATTAACCGCCACCAACAATTTTACCATAACCTCTATTTGGGTATGCCGGCGGGATTTTACGCCGCCCGTATACCACACTCTCTCTAGCCCCGCAGGTCCCTGCTCGGGCGCCACTTGTAAAGTTAGAATTTTCCAGCCGGGGTCAGAGCTTCAGTCTGCCCAGGGCCACAACTTACAAGACATTTGTAAATTACTACGGGACTACGAGTTAGAGAAATGGGAGAGGATGGGGGAGTTATTACGTATTAAATGGCCACGCAGCCCGAACTCGCCGACCACGCCCGCACACGTTTGCACGTGGGATGGCTGCAGCGATCGAGTGGCGCGGCTAAACGCACTCCAGATTGCTGGGGTCGGGGCTACAAAGGCGTATTGCGGGATGTTAGTGGGGCTATTCTACTACAAATGGTGGACCGCAGATCGAGGAACGCCCAGCGTTGACGCCGGCGTTCACTCCAGACCACGCGGTTTTGTGTGCAAGAGTTTTGGCCGTCTGGCGCACAGGATTGCCCTCGTGCTAACCACCGGTTAGTAATGTTAAGATTATTAGTGGGTTATTATTACCAAATCAACTACGAATGAGAACACAATCATTTCCAAATACGTTAACATTTTTATTCCATATTACCTCGTGTTTCCTACCCCTCGCCTATCCGTTTATTATTTTCTTTAACATCGACCGTTCGCGTTGAGCGCTCAAAACCAATTAAAATCTGCGCGCAGCTTTCAAGCCTTTCCTTGCGCTCTGCAGATTTCACCACGCGACCAGCAATGCAATTCACCACCGCGAGCTTTCGAGCTGCATGGTTGCATTGCTGATCGCGTGCCCGCCCACTCATTTGAATTTTGCTTACTGTCTAAAGCTAACGACTATGATACCTTTATCTACTTACTTATCTAACAAAACCATCGATAATTCAAATATAAACTTAACGACTATAATCCAATTCATTTCTTTTTCCATTCACTATCTTACATACTACGAAATATAACCTACTAACCAACTTACTTGCTACAAAATATGGCCTACTACTAACCTACTCACTACAAATATATCTTAATGCTAACTTACTCACTACAAATTTCAGTAACCTCGACCGCTATAATGCCAAAAATGTAAGGTGGGCAAAAAGGCCACCTTACAGCATACATTAAAAATTTGGAGACTCTAGCAATAAAAGTGTAGAAGATATAATTTTATAACTGGTTTTCGATAAGGTTTTTTATCGATAAAAAAGATTGGGATGAGTTATCGATTTTTAATGATTAACTTGATATGCGCGCTGTATTTCGGACATTTTTAAAAACATTTGAAGTCTCTAGCTCTTATATCTTCTGAAATCGACGCGTTACATACGGACAGACGGAATATATATACTGCGCGTGCTGATCCGTTTGTATTTTAGTCTATATCAAGAACTCTACGAATAAACGTCTCACCTACGATGCGCTGAATTTAATGTACGGCTCATTTGTTTAGTTAGAACAGTACCCCCATACTCTGAAACTCATGTAGACAGAAAAACGTTTCTGATCTCACATTTTGGCGCCCAACGTGGGGCCCTGCTGTTCAAAGTTCCGTGCAACGCATTTAGAGTTATAATTTGGCTTATGTATAGACATATTCTGCATACATACATCTGTACATAAGAGGGAATGTTTCAGCATACAAGCTAATAGTTGTGCATACATTCGCTGTTCGCACCGGTCATTCGCTTTGGTTGACTTCGCTGTCGCTCTGTGACTCCCGCCGAAAAGGAATGACCGACCGATATAGTAAAGGTTTGCATTACAGAGCAGCTCACGGAGGATATGCACGAATCAACATTCGCTGCGGTATCTGGGCCCACCTTTTTATCGTCGGCCAAGCTGCCAAGACTTACGTTACCTACATTCGATGGCAATTATGCGGACTACAAGAATTTTAGTGCGTTATTCAATCAAATGGTGGATCAACAGAACAGCCTATCAAATATTGAGAGGTTCAATCAACTGATCAGCTGCTTAAAGGGAGCAGCATTAGAAACGGTAAGGGCATTTCAAATCACACCTGAAAACTACCGAAAGGCACTTGATCGTTTGAATCAACGCTACGACAATCCAACATTAGTGTTCTTGAACAATATCTCGTCGTTGTTTATGCTCAAGAGTGTGTCAAGGTCAAATAGCCACGAAATTCGAAGTTTGATTGACAACTCTACGGCATTGTACAACTCGCTAAAATCATTAGGCAACGAGGCACAAGTCGCACAGGCAATGTTAATAGCCATTGTGATGGATAAGATGGACATGGAAACCAAGCGTAAATGGAACGAATCATTTGATTATTCCAAGTTGCCTACGTGGGATTTGTGTGTACAGGTAGTAGAGAGGCATTGCCAGTATTTGGAATCATGCGGTAAGTCCGAATCGAGCCAGGCTCGAACTGCGACTGCTAGCAAACCACGGAGCCCGACAACCACGCGACATAGTTTGTCTTTTAATTGTTCAACTCACTCATGTCCTCTTTGTCTTAGCTCAGAGCATCGAGTTTCACGTGCAGTCGACTTCAGGAGATGTCGGTTGCAGAGCGTTATGAAGCAGCAAAACGACATGGTCTGTGCCTAAATTGCCTTGGCAAAGGCCACCAGGCATCCAAGTGTCCCTCTACTCAAAGATGTCGATGTTGCTCGAGACTTCATCACAGCTTACTGCATCGGGAGGCAGCTGTGACGAGATCGACTGTTACGTCGCCCAGCGACTCGAATTCAAACGATGTTGTGACACATACACACACCAATCGAACAGACCAAGTCAAAATTGTATAAAATGCATATAGGTGTACATAACATATTTAGAAACTTTAGCTTTAAAGATGAAAGATACAGAAATTTATTACTGGTTTTCGATAATGTTTTTAATCGATAACAAAATAACGGGACAATTTATCGATATTTAAAGTAAAGCTCGATATGCGCGTGCTATATACGGACCTAGGAAAAAATTCAAAAATTTTAAGTCTCTAGCTCTTATATCTTCTGAGATCGACGCGTTCAAGCATACGGACAGACGGACGGATGGACAGACGGACACGCCTAAATCAACTCAGCTCGTCGCCCTGATCAAGAATATATATACTTTATGGGGTCTGCCACGCCTCCTTCGGCCTGTTACATACATTTAACAAAACCATTATACCCTGATTTCCCATTGAAAATGGGTTCAGGGTATAAAAATAGCTACAATATAGACATTGTTAACGCACCACCATTGCATAGTGTTTCCAATGGCCAAGTAGAAAGGTTCCACAGTACACTAGCAGACATAGCCTGAAGTTTTAAAATGGATAAGAAAGCTAGTGACACGGTTGAGCTAATATCAAAAGCAACAGTAGAATACAACACTTCAATTCATTCAGTTACTAACCAAAAACCAATTGATATCATACATGCATTGCCAATTGAATTCAGATTAAGCATTAAAGGGAGAATAGAACAAGCACAGCAAGCAAGCTGTACTCCAAAGATGCAACACGAGCAGACAGTAAAAAGTATTAGTTAACAAGTAAGAAAGCTCTAGTCGAGACTACTCGACTACGAGATCCCCTGAACACACACATACATACACACACATACACACACAAACGCACACACACATACACAAACATTTACACACACAAGCATAAACACGCATTGGCGGCAGTGAGCGCTTACTATGAGAACTCAATTGTTTAATAACTTTTTTGTGGACGTACGATCTTCATGAAACTTTCAGATTATGATTATAACATGAATATGCATGTAATTGCCAAAACACAAGTCTCTAGTATTTGAAATACGCTTTTTACAAAAGTGAGGGTAAGGGGGTGAATTTAAGGGTGGAGGGTAAATTTTAACAAAAACCGAAATTGCATAAATTGCATATAAGCATACATTAAAAATTTGGAGACTCTAGCAATAAAAGTGTAGAAGATATAATTTTATAACTGGTTTTCGATAAGGTTTTTTATCGATAAAAAAAGATTGGGATGAGTTATCGATTTTTAATGATTAACTTGATATGCGCGCTGTATTTCGGACATTTTTAAAAACATTTGAAGTCTCTAGCTCTTATATCTTCTGAAATCGACGCGTTACATACGGACAGACGGAATATATGTACTGCGCGTGCTGATCCGTTTGTATTTTAGTCTATATCAAGAACTCTACGAATAAACGTCTCACCTACGATGCGCTGAATTTAATGTACGGCTCATTTGTTTAGTTAGAACAGTACCCCCATACTCTGAAACTCATGTAGACAGAAAAACGTTTCTGATCTCACATTTTGGCGCCCAACGTGGGGCCCTGCTGTTCAAAGTTCCGTGCAACGCATTTAGAGTTATAATTTGGCTTATGTATAGACATATTCTGCATACATACATCTGTACATAAGAGGGAATGTTTCAGCATACAAGCTAATAGTTGTGCATACATTCGCTGTTCGCACCGGTCATTCGCTTTGGTCGGCCAAGCTGCCAAGACTTACGTTACCTACATTCGATGGCAATTATGCGGACTACAAGAATTTTAGTGCGTTATTCAATCAAATGGTGGATCAACAGAACAGCCTATCAAATATTGAGAGGTTCAATCAACTGATCAGCTGCTTAAAGGGAGCAGCATTAGAAACGGTAAGGGCATTTCAAATCACACCTGAAAACTACCGAAAGGCACTTGATCGTTTGAATCAACGCTACGACAATCCAACATTAGTGCTCTTGAACAATATCTCGTCGTTGTTTATGCTCAAGAGTGTGTCAAGGTCAAATAGCCACGAAATTCGAAGTTTGATTGACAACTCTACGGCATTGTACAACTCGCTAAAATCATTAGGCAACGAGGCACAAATCGCACAGGCAATGTTAATAGCCATTGTGATGGATAAGATGGACATGGAAACCAAGCGTAAATGGAACGAATCATTTGATTATTCCAAGTTGCCTACGTGGGATTTGTGTGTACAGGTAGTAGAGAGGCATTGCCAGTATTTGGAATCATGCGGTAAGTCCGAATCGAGCCAGGCTCGAACTGCGACTGCTAGCAAACCACGGAGCCCGACAACCACGCGACATAGTTTGTCTTTTAATTGTTCAACTCACTCATGTCCTCTTTGTCTTAGCTCAGAGCATCGAGTTTCACGTGCAGTCGACTTCAGGAGATGTCGGTTGCAGAGCGTTATGAAGCAGCAAAACGACATGGTCTGCGCCTAAATTGCCTTGGCAAAGGCCACCAGGCATCCAAGTGTCCCTCTACTCAAAGATGTCGATGTTGCTCGAGACTTCATCACAGCTTACTGCATCGGGAGGCAGCTGTGACGAGATCGACTGTTACTTCGCCCAGCGACTCGAATTCAAACGATGTTGTGACACATACACACACCAATCGAACAGACCAAGTCATTCTAGCAACGGTCATCGTCGAGGTCATGGATGCATCTGGAAACTACAGGATCGGTCGTGCTCTATTGGATTTTTGCTCACAGGTGAACTTCATCTCAGAACAGTTCGCACAAGCACTACGCTTGCCAAAGATCAAACGGCACATGCAAATCTGTAGCGTTGGTGAGTCACACACATACATCAAGTTTGGCACTTCGACCACAATCAAGTCACGTTTGGAGGATTTCAAGATGCCCATTGATTTCTGCGTGACGTCACACATTGCATATCAGCCGGATTTGGATATCGACATTTCATCTTGGAAAATACCGAAGAACACGCCTTTAGCTGATGAGAAGTTTCACAAAACTCGGCATATCGACTTACTTATTGGCACTGAAAAATTTTATGAAATTCTTGCAGTGGGACAACCACATAATTACATACCACATCACTTCGTCTTCAAGCCAAATAGCACTTCAACGAAGCTCAGAGTTGTCTTCGATGCCTCAAATCGAACTTCGTCGCAACGATCACTCAATGATTTACTAATAGTTGGGCTGACTATTCAGACGGATCTATATACGCTTCTGCTACGCTTTCGAACGTACAAATATGCACTGACTGCAGATATTGTGAAAATGTTCAGGCAAGTATTGGTGGACTATAGTGACCGCAAGTTTCAATACATTCTTTGGAGAGATTCAGCAGACAAACCACTACGGACATATGCGCTAAACACAGTCACATACGGTACTGCCACAGCACCATATCTCGCCATACGCAGTATGAAATATTTGGCTGATCTACACATGCAAACTCACAAATTGGGATCATAAGCTATAAATTCATCATTCTACGTTGTTGAAGGTTTTTCTTAAATGAAACACGGTATATGTAGGCGCAACACAAAAAGTTTATTTAACACAATATTCAGTAACAAGTACACTTCTTCACGTACCGCGACGATTTGAACTTAACTAACCGAGCCGACACACTGACATTGATCTTACACAATGAACTTACTGAATGAACTTTGGCTCGACTTACAGCACGCTTATATACCTACTTCTACTGCATATCGAATGTTCTGGATGTCTCCTTATGCTTCTATGTTTGCGTCTATTTCATAATCCAGAACATTCGGTTTCTTATTCTAGAGACAAATGTGCGATCAGCCGACGACTGTGTTTACCGTTAGCTCAAATGCCCACTTGATGATGAGTTTTTCGAGATCAATCCTCAACACCCTCCCTAAAACTCAACATCTCTATAACAAATTTGTCCCTTATTCCTCATTCCCAATTTTTCTCTTAGATACAAAAATCTGGGCTTTGGCAAAACTTTAGTAAAAATGTCAGCGATCTGCTCTTCACTCTTTACATACCTTACATCTATCTCACCTTTCTCAAATAAATCGCGTACAAAATGATATTTAACATCTATATGTTTGCTTCGTTGATGAAATTCAGGATTTTTGATTAGCTTAATCGCACTTATATTATCTATAAACAAGATGTAGTTACTTAAATTAATGTTACAATCAAAAAACAATTTCTTTAGCCGTATCATTTCCTTACTTGCTAGAGCTGCACTTACATATTCGGCTTCTGTTGTTGATAAAGATACACATTGTTGTTTTTTACTTTGCCACGTTATTGCAGCATTCGCATATTTACACAAAATTCCAGATGTAGATTTCCGAGTTTTCTTATCACCTGCATAATCAGCATCACTATATGTCTCAAAAATATTATTATTTTTACTGTATAAAATTCCCAAATCCATCGTTCCTTTCAAATAACGAAATATTCTCTTAACTAACGTCCAGTGATGCTGCTTCGGGTTTTCTAGCTCTCGGGAAACTACATTAACAGAAAAACTTATATCTGGCCTTGAAACAACTTGTAAAAACATTAAATTTCCTATTGCTTCGCGGTAAGGTGCATTACAATTATTTTGTTCAGATACATTTTCATCATAATTACATTCAACTGGCGTGGAGACAATGTTCGCATTTATCATATTAAATTTTTCTAAAATTTTCTTTATATAATTTTCTTGATATATGAAGATAGAACCATTTGGCTGCTTCAGTATTTCTATTCCTAAGAAGCATGTTACATTTTTTGTACTTGTTATTTTAAATTCCTTGCTCAAATTCTCAAATAGATTATCAATTAAAAATTCATTGGATGCAGCAATTAACCCGTCATCTACATAAATCGTTAACAAAATTCTGTCATTATTTTTAGAGTATATATAAAAAACATGGATCTGCAATACTTTGTGTAATAAATGTAACAGGGCAACCATAAAAATCTGGCATACGAATCTGTGATCTATCTCGCAATCGCCGACCCATTTCACTATTATTATGTTCAGTTGATTCATCTTCAATTTTATTATTTTCGTATTCACTTTCATTAGTCTCACTTTCAGAATTATCAACTAAAATTTCAGGTTTTTTAAACTGAGCTGTAAAGTTTTCTGGTTTAAAACATACATCTCTACTTATAATTACATCTCTCATATTTGGAACATATACACGATATCCTTTGCAATTTTCAACGTATCCTACTATAAATCCTTTAATAGACTTTTTATCTAATTTTCTCCTTTTTTCTTTTGGTACATGTACAAAACATTCAGTCCCGAAAATTTTAAGATTTCCGATATCTGGCTCTTTCTTGAACCACAACTCATATGGAGTTTTATTCCCATGTTTTGTTGGACCTGTGCGGTTAATTACATAAACTGCAGTGTTTACTGCTTCTGCCCATAGAAATAATGGTAACTCAGAATTAGAATGCAACATTGATCGTGCAGCTTCAATAATAGTTCTATTCTCACGTTCCGCAACTCCATTCTGTTCAGGTGTATAAGGAGCATTAACAATATGTTTTATTCCCTTCTTATTAAAGAACAATTTAACTTCTTTATTAATATATTCTCTACCCCCATCGCTGTGAATTTCTTTAATGTTTTCATGAAATTGATTCTGAATTGCCTGAATAAAAATTTGGAGTTTTTCAAATACTTCCGACTTATGACGTATAAAATAAACTTCCCGATAACTTGAATAATCATCTTTAAAGCTAACAAAATACAACTTTTTACCAATAGACTCTACCTCTATCGGACCGCAAACATCAGTATGAATTATCTCTCGTGTCTTTGTTGCACGGTCAATATTTTTGTGAAATGTTAGCCGATGCTGCTTCCCATAAGCACATCCTTCACAAAAGAAATCATTTTCTAGAAAATCAATATTCAAATAATCGCGAACATGTCGAACGTTTTGATGACAAAACCTCTCGTGCCATACTTGTAAAGAATCACTTTCTTTCGATTCTATTTTTCTTGTTAAATTACACAATTTTGGCATCAAAACATTCGCATCTAATTTTAATAAGTTTCCGAACCTAGAACCCGTTGCAATTATTTTATTATCACGTCTCAACAAACACTGTGTTCCTTTATTTTTAATAAGACAATCAACACCCCTTTTTGCAGCTGACATAATAGAAAATAAATTGTAAACTATTTCCGGAACATACAAAACATCAAACATTGTCGTCGCCCTTTTATTATTATTGACATAAGTTTCAATATCAATATTACCTTTTCCGTGCGCCGTGATATATTTACCGTTACCTACGCCTATCCTCAGGGGCTCCAAAAATTCTTCATAAGTAGAATACCAATCTCGACGCCTTGACATGTGATCAGAAGTTCCTGAGTCGATCACCCACACGTCATCTTCTCTGCCGTCCCTGCTCGCAATCAATCCTTTCCTCGATGATTCACCCGATTCTCCTTGATTATTTTCCGCTTGACTTCCTGCATTTCTCCTTTGGTGACAGGTGTTGCTCTTGTGGCCTTTCTTCTTGCATATATAACACCTGTAGCAGTCCTTCTTCAGATGTCCCATCACGCCGCAGTTATAGCACTTCATAATTTTCTTCTTATTTTCATGTTCTCTTTTATTTTTTCCATTGTCGGCAACTAACGCTGTTGACTCT
Source organism: Drosophila arizonae (assembly GCF_054131065.1). Taxonomy (NCBI): domain Eukaryota; kingdom Metazoa; phylum Arthropoda; class Insecta; order Diptera; family Drosophilidae; genus Drosophila; species Drosophila arizonae. The sequence continues at coordinate 31,439,749 of NC_142923.1, read as the reverse complement.
TCAGGTACCACTTCTTGTTCTTTTGACCGCATTTCTTCTGTCATTAAACGAGTCGTCAAATTGTTCAATGTTCTTTTGCTGTCTTCGACCGAATCCCACGCACTATGAAAATAGTTAAACTTTTGAGGCAAAGATGACAGGATTCGCGACATTAACATTGTTTCAGGCACAGCACTTCCAAGATTTTTCATCTTGCTCCACAAAACTTCCAACTTTGAAATATTGTAGTCCACACTCTCACTTTCAATCCATTTGAAATCGAAAAATTGTTTCTGAATAGCCGATAAATTTTCTTCTGATTTCATATCATACACAGAGTTCAATTTTATCCACATTTCTCTTGCTGTTTTGCAGCTCACAATCAATTCCATCGGTCTTCTCTCGATAGAATGAATAATTATTTTCCTTGCAGTCTTATCAGCTTTCAAGAACCTTTTCGAGTCTCTCTCGTATGTTGCAGACTCCTGTGTCGGACACGTCAAACTACCTTCACAAACGGCAAGAACATCGTCGTCTTCTTCCAATAGCGTACGAATCATAAAACACCACAAATGCCAATTGTCTTTGTCGCGTAATCGTTCAATTCTCATATTTAATGGCTCCATTTTCATTGTCTTTATTTAGTTACAAATTTGCCACTAATTCACTTTTGTACTTGCACTCGATTTCACACTACATTACACGTTTAGCACTGTCTGGGCCCATAACCTGTTGAAGGTTTTTCTTAAATGAAACACGGTATATGTAGGCGCAACACAAAAAGTTTATTTAACACAATATTCAGTAACAAGTACACTTCTTCACGTACCGCGACGATTTGAACTTAACTAACCGAGCCGACACACTGACATTGATCTTACACAATGAACTTACTGAATGAACTTTGGCTCGACTTACAGCACGCTTATATACCTACTTCTACTGCATATCGAATGTTCTGGATGTCTCCTTATGCTTCTATGTTTGCGTCTATTTCATAATCCAGAACATTCGGTTTCTTATTCTAGAGACAAATGTGCGATCAGCCGACGACTATGTTTACCGTTAGCTCAAATGCCCACTTGATGATGAGTTTTTCGAGATCAATCCTCAACATACGTGGATGACTTTCTTTGTGGGCATGACACAGCAGAAGGCCTGCAACAACTCAAGGCTGAGGTCATCGAAGTACTTGGCAAGGGCAAATTTGAATTAGCAAAATGGCATTCGAACCATCCGGACTTTGTCGACGACAGCACGATCAAAGATTTGAATCTAGAAGATGGTTCAATTACAAGCACATTGGGCTTAGCTTGGAATCGACGTCTGGACGTGTTGCTATTTGCCTTTCGACCCAAATGCTCCATTGATGCAATCACCAAGAGGACAATTTTATCTGTGGCATCTTCACTTTTTGATCCATTGGGATTGGTAGCGCCAGTCATTGTGACAGCAAAGATCCTACAGGAGCTGTGGATACTCAAATCGCAATGGTATGAGACTGTGCCGCAAACACTTTACCTAGCTTGGAAATCGTTTGCTGCATCACTTGCTTCACTGGAGTCGCTGACAATACCTCGATTCTGTATGCAGCCGAACACCAAGGAGTTGCAGTTGTATGGATTTTGTGACGCCTGCATTTTCACATCGACACAAGAAACCTATCTATGGAGAGACTTGTCGATAGTTCTTCATTGGATACAGCAACATTCTGCGACACTATCAACCTTTGTTGGAAACCGCGTTTCTGACATACAAGAAGCCACACCGGACTGCCATTGGAGACACGTCCCAGCTCAATTAAATCACGCCGATCTGGTCTCGAGGGGATGTACACCCATGGAATTGAACGAATCAACCTGGTTTATGGGGCCGGCGTATCTGAAGCAGAACTCAAACGCTTGGCCAAGGGACAAACATCACGAACCAGATCCTGAGGTCGTAACACTTGAGATGCGCAAGTCAGCTTTCAAGGTTACGACGGATAGCAACTATCTACTCGACACACTCAGAAGCATAAGTTCGCATCGTCGTTGCTTGCGAATTGTTGCTTGGATGCTGCGGTTTATACACGCGATCGCAAACCCGTTGAGCTGTCTACGCCCTCGCCATCACCACAAGAGATACAGCGTGTATTTAATTGCATTATTTGGAATCTGCAGCAGCAACACTTCGGGCAAATATCAAGTCACATAAAATTTCTAAATCCATTTTTGCAGATTACAGACGGATACCTACTATTGAAGGTTGGCGGCCGTCTCGAATTGGCAAATGCACCAGGGGTTCAGAAATATCCAATCCTACTTCCTAGTAAAGATGACTTCGTTCGTCACTACGTGCAGTTTCTTCATGTGCAACACTACCATGCTGGCTCAAAGGCACTTGTTGCACTAATTCGTCTTCAATTCTGGATCGTAAATGTTCGAGACCTGGCTCGCTCTATCGTTAGAAAATGCGTGCATTGTGTGCGCTACAAGCCAAAGTTGCAACAGCAACTGATGGGAAATCTGCGCTTGACTCCATCGAGACCTTTCGCTCACTGTGGAGTTGACTTTTGTGGACCAGTCAACGTCTATCTCCGCATTCAGGGCAAAGCTCCTCGCAAGGCCTACATTGCCATATTCGTTTGCTTCGCCACCAAGGCTGTGCATATCGAGGTGGTATCTGACCTCTCAACGGATGCTTTCTTGGCCGCGTTGAGACGCATGATTGCACGACGAGGATTGCCTGTGGATATATTTTGCGACAACGCCACCAATTTCACTGGAGCAAGCAATAAAGGAACTACGAACCTACTTCTTCAAGCAAGAAAATCAACAATCAATTATTAGTTTTTACACAAATGAATTCATAAACTTTCGTTTCATCCCACCCAGAGCACCACACATTGGCGGCCTCTGGGAGGCGGCAGTTAAAAGCGCTAAGGGTCTCATGACGCGCAGCCTTATGAATGCCCGCTGTACGTTTGAGGAATTGGCCACAATCACACAATCACAATCACAGCGGAAGTAGAGGCCATCCTCAATTCACGTCCGCTCACCCCACTATCATCAGATCCAAGCGACTTGGATGCTCTGACACCTGGTCACTTCCTAGTTGGAGACTCCTTGCGAGCATTGCCTGAACACAATATAGAAGGCGAACAGCTGAAATCTTTGGATCGCTGGCGATTGATAACGGGTACCAGACAATATTTTTGGCGACGCTGGTTGGCAGATTACTTCAATGAGCTGAACGTACGCCACAAGTGGACCAAGCCATCACCCAATATCTCTATCGGGGACATGGTTCTCGTACATGAAGACAACATACCTTCTCAGAAGTGGATAATGGGTCGCATCACAGCTACAATTCCTGGATGAGATCAACGAGTACGAGTTGTAGATGTCCGCACTACCAAAGGCATAATCCGGAGACCAATTCACAAAATAGCGATTCTCCCTGTCTCTTGAAAGACTGCGTCATTCAATGGGGCCGGGATGTTGGGCCAAATTCACTCATCTTTATTATTTAGCTTGAATTTTATACCTATATTTTTATATTTGGGCTCATCCTAATTACTTGCTTCTCTTGCATTGTAAAACTCTCATTACTTGCATTAATTCGCCTAGCTCTAAGCAAGCTGCGCTTGCTCATACGTTTGTATTTTAGTCTATATCAAGAACTCTACGAATAAACGTCGCACCTACGATGCGCTGAATTTAATATACGGCTCATTTGTTTAGTTAGAACAGCACCCCCATACTCTGAAACTCATGTAGACAGAAAAACGCTTCTGATCTCACACCAACCATTTTTGAACACAACCATAGTTATTCTTACAGAAGCGTCTTACAGAAGCGATCTTCCCGGTATCCCACCAACACGTCGCGCTACAACTACAAGATGGCATCGTGGCCGAATGCAACAACGACATCCTAGCAATTAACGAGTGCGTAACAACGACGTATGCCTCCTTTTGTAAGCTGACAACATAGGACTCCTGCGCACGAGCACTACACGCTGGTAGCCTTTTACCGAACATAGCCAAGCCACCTTCAACATGTCACATTGGTAGATGACGGTGTGATTATTATTAACCAAAGCACAGCAAAAGTGACCACCGACTATAACCCGGAGGGCGTCACGAATGGGACACACCTTCCAGTTCTCCGCAATCATCAATGACACGAAATACGTGAATGAGCGTGAGATCTTGAGAAAGACATCAGACATTGCGGGGCCACCGTTAATTAACACCATCGGGCATGACGCAATACTAAGCATACCCCAACTCAACAGGATGAACAACCACAATCTACAAGTCATCCAGAACTTCAGAAGCGAGTTGGCATCCGCCGAGTCTTCCAAGAACCTGGTCACGATCGGCTTGTCCCTCAGACTCGCTTTCAGTGGCTTTTCAGTAGCAAATCAGTTTTTAAAAAATCCAGAATTCCCGCAGCCCGCTGTTTTGGAATTTTTTCCGCAATTGGATTTTCAAAAAAGCCAGATTTGACGGCAAAAAGCTGTACAATGTGATGATAGAGTGAAGGATCGCATGCACTCAATATCTCATATCTACCTGCCGTTAGTAAAAAGAATGAGAATAAATAAGACGTAAAGAGCAATACAACAGTTAATCAAAGCATTTCGGCGTCGAGGCACTCGAGTTTTTGCATGCATATATCTTCGTGTCAGCACTTCGTCACTTAAGGCTCGAGCAGTGAAAAAATCTCACGCCTAGATTAATGCGCTTCGAGCGTTCAAGCGTAAAGCAGGCATTTTAATGTGAAGCCCGATTTTGCGCTTATTTTTATACCCTGAACCCATTTTCAATGGGTAATCAGGGTATAATGGTTTTGTTGAAATGTATGTAACAGGCAGAAGGAGGCGTGGCAGACACCACAAAGTATATATATTCTTGATCAGGGCGGCAAGCTGAGTTGATTTGGCCATGTCTGTCTGTCTGTCCGTCCGTCTGTCCGTATGTATGAACGCGTCGATTTCAGAAGATATAAGAGCTAGAGACTTAAATTTTTTTTTAAATGTCCGTAATTACAGCGCGCTTATCAAGTTTATCATTAAAAATCGATAACTCATCCCGATCTTTTTTATCGATAAAAACCCTTATCGAAAACCAGTTATAAAATTATATCTTCTACACCTTTATTGCTAGAGTCTCCAAATTTTTAATGTATGCTTATATGCAATTTATACAATTTCGGTTTTTGTTAAAATTTACCCCCCACCCTTAAATTCACCCCCTCACCCTCACTTTTGTAAAAAGCGTATTTTAAATACTAGAGACTTGCGTTGGCAATTACATGCATATCCATATTATAATCATAATCTGAAAGTTTCATGAAGATCGTACGTCCACAAAAAAAGTTATTAAACAATTAAGTTCTCATAGTAAGCGCTCACTGCCGCCCATGCGTGTTTATGCTTGTGTGTGTATATGTATGTAAATGTTTGTGTATGTGTGTGTGTGTGTGTGTGTTTTTTTTTTTTTTTTTTTTTTTTTTTTTTATATTCATTTATTAACAAAATTATATAGCAAATTACAAGTTGCGTGGTGGCTAGGATAGCGCGCGGTGCTTGCGGGACGGCCGTAAAGCATTGCTTCGCAAGCACTATGCGCTACCTTAGCCTGGGACAGCTCGTCTTCTCGATCGCTCGACTCTGCGGAGCTCCATCATCACCGTGGCCGCGAAGGTGCTTGTTAGTTCCCAAGCTTCCTCCGATTCCAGCATGGCGTTGACTAAGTTGTCCGCTCTGATGGAGCGGCCCACTGCCTCTTCCAGACGACGCCTCTCCTCCAGGAACCGTCCACATTCGAAAAGAATGTGGTTGGCGTCTTCCACATGCCCTCGCTCGCACCAGGGGCACTCGTCAGATTCCTCGTGGCCAAAGCGCTTCAAATAGCTCCGAAAGCATCCATGACCCGAGAGGATCTGCGTAAGGTAGAAGTTAACCTCGCCATGTTTGCGGTTAACCCATGGTTCAAGCTCCGGGATGAGCTTGTGCGTCCACCGCCCTTTAGCTGAGCTATTCCAACTTCTTTGCCATCGTGCGATGCTGTTCGCCCTGACAACGTTGAGTCGCGTAGGCCCGTGCGAATTCCGCTCCACGGCTTCGGCGACCAAATACTCCAGTGGCACCATACCGGCTATGACGAGCGCCGCGTCATCGGAGATAGTCCTGAAAGCGCAGCTGACTCTGATTGCGCTCAGCCTGTAGATCGCGCAAATGCCTCGGCTGTAGCTCGGCGTTGCCATCGCTCTTGCCCATATTGGCGCAGCATAGAGGATGACAGACCTAATGACGCTCGTTAGGAGGAGACGTCGTTGCTGTTTAGGTCCCCGCGTGTTAAGCATGATTCTCGAGAGAGCTCTACAAGAATCAGCTGCCTTTTTATGCACATATTCTAAGTGCTCGCGGAAAGTTAATCTTGTGTCTATCATGACACCAAGATATCTTATCGCCCTCTTGGACGCAATGGTGACGCTGCCGATCTTTATATTGGCAGTTTCCACTCTTTTGCGACTGCTGACTAGTACAACTTCGGTCTTGTGTGCCGCAAGCTCGAGCCCAGCTCCTGTCAACCAGCTTCGTATGCGATTGATACTTTCGCTGCACATATCCTCTGTATCTTTGAGCTCCTTTCCTATGGCTACGACAGCTACATCATCAGCAAAGCCAATGGTGTGCGCGCCTGCTGGTAGTTCCAAGCGCAGTACGCCGTCGTACATGATGTTCCATAGGAGAGGCCCCAGCACTGAGCCTTGGGGTACTCCAGCTGACACTGTATGAGTTTGGGGACCCTCACTCGTGTTGTATACCAGTGTTCTTCCTCTGAAGTAGCTCTTTATTATCTCTCTTAGATATTTAGGGATATTATATTGTGACAGCGCATTCAGTATCATATCCCAACTAGCTGTGTTGAAGGCATTCCTTACATCCAGGGTCGCGATGATGCAGTATTCCTTCGTCCCGTGCCTCCATCTGGTGCCTTGAATAGCGGAAGTGGCCAGACCGACAACTTTGTTAAGCGCGTCCGTTGTTGACCGGGCCTTCCGGAATCCAAATTGGTTTGGTGACAGGCCTCCGGCGCTTGCAATCGCAGTCTCCAGCCTAGAGCAGATCAGTTTCTCAAACACCTTTCCCATGGTGTCTAAGAGGCAGATCGGTCTGTACGAAGATGGCTCATCTAGTGGTTTGCCAGCCTTGGGTAGCAATACCAGATTCTGGGCTTTCCATTTTGCCGGGAACGTCTCTTGGATCAGGCATTCATTAAATAGTTCGGCGAACGTACTTGGGTGCAAGGCGAGGGCTAGCTTTAGCGCACGATTTGGGATCCCGTCCGGCCCTGGAGCTGTGTTGGTTCTAAGACCTCGGAGAACTACTGATATTTCTTCATCTGTAACTAAAACAATTTCAGTGCTCGTTGAGCCCTGATCAGCAGACTCGGACTCAGGGGCGTGAATGGAGCTTAGACTTTCTGGAAAGAGTGTTTCCACAATCGATTTAAGCTCCAGACGATCCGTAGGCTGCACCTGCCTACCTGCGTATAGTCTTTTAACTACTATCTTATATGCCCTGCCCCAAGGGTCATATTCGGCTGAGTCGCACAACTGTAAAAAACATTCTCTTTTGCTTGCCCGAATGGCCTTCTTCAGCTGTCTTCTAGCTGCCTGGTAAGCTAACTGTTTCTCAAAAAACGTTGACCTACCGCGAGCCCGTTGGTAGCTTCTTCTCGCCTGGATGCATTTGCGACGAATGTCACCTATTTGCGTATTCCACCAATACGTAGGCTCATGTTGTCGCGTGAACTGCTTGCGACGTAACATGCTGCTATTGCAGGCACACTGTATTTGGGCTACCATTTGGCATGCTCTGGCCTCAGCATTACCAATTGTACCCAGAGACTGAATGGCCTCTGAAAAGACCGCGGGATCAAAAGTATCTAGCCGATACGACTCCCTCCACAATGTTGACGCCCTGGCAGGTGGCTCACCTATTGTGAACAGAAGTGCCGTATGATCGCTGCCCGTATAGCTATCGCAATGGCTCCATGTTGCTCCCCGAAAGAGGGATGAAGTGACAAAAGTAATGTCGATAACAGACCCGTATCCCGCCCGACTGAAGGTGTACTCATGGCCAGTGTTGAGCAGTGCGACATCTAGTGTCGCGAAGATCTCCAGTAGGATACGACCTCTGGCATTTGTTGTGGGGCTACCCCATTCTAGCGCCCAGGAGTTAAAATCTCCAGCTATAATGGCCTTCCGACCCCTAGCATCCTCGGCAAGCTCGTCGAGCACCGTCGTGAATTCACTGAGCTGCATGCTGGGGGCCAGATAGCAACTGTAAAGCCATAAGCTACCATATCGGCCACGTACGAACCCATTGAATGACTTAACATTCGAAAGTACGTTCGTTGAGTTGCCGCATACCCACAACGCAGCTTTGCCATTAACGTCTGTTGACCATGTCCTAGGGCAGCTGGTTCTACAGTGGTGAGGCTCACTGAGAAAAGCTACATCTATACATTTTTCCCTAATGGTCTGCTCTAGAAGATCTTGGGCAGCAACACAATGATTTAAGTTAAGCTGCAAAAACCTTAACATTTCATTTTACGAGCAGCTTCACGGTAAGATGGGCACTTGAAGCTGCCTGCTGAATGGTCCGTCTGCTTTTCACCTTTCCGGATGCAGAGGCTACATTTTGGTGGCTTGGTGCATGCTTTGGCACTGTGACCCATCTCTCCACACCTGAAACAGGCGCCCTTTAAGTCACAGTCGCTACCGCAGTTTGCTGCCATATGACCGTAATCGAGGCACTTGAAACAGCGTTTAGGCTGCTCCACGGCTCGGATACGGCAAACTACCCATCCTATTCTAATTTTGGACAGCTCGAGCAGAGTTTTAGCTTTCCCAATTGGAAGAGCAACCGTAGCTCTTTGCTGTCCACCAAAAGCTGGCCGAAGCGATTTGATAGCCTCAATGGGGAGTGAGCTATCCTTCAACTCCACCCTAATTGCTTCCAAGATCTCCTCTTTGGTCGCTAACTCATCTAGATCGCGAATCTCAACTTGAGCCGATTCGGTAAGTGTTTTCACTACCGCTCGGTCTCCCAAGGCCTTGCCTACAGCTTCGTGCAGAGCCTCAGCGCTATGCTCCGGCTTCCTACTCAGTTGCAATAGAAGGTCCCCCTTAGCTGTCTTCCTAATGCCTTGAACGTCGCTGCTCAGATGCTTCAAATTTGGGTCGCTTTTAACTACACGAAGCATGTCCGCATAGCTGCAACCCCCTACGCCTGAAATCGCAATCGCGTCAGTCCTGGGACGTTTTTGCATAGGCTTTCGCCCTTTGACGACTGTCCAGCTGCTCTGGTTTGTCTGTCGAGCGGCCTGGTTTGAAGTTTCAGTTTCAGCTGTAGCCCGTAGAGCCATTGGTTCTTTTGGGTTCGCTGCACTTCTATTGGGCCTCGGCTTTTTTGAGGGAGTTTTCCTCTGTTCGGAGGCAACTTCCCTCGACCGCTTGGGAGTATTGCTACCTACTGTAGCACTAATGCTCGCTGCCTTAATGTTTTCGCCTACTTTTTTGAGTGGCGTGGTCTGCACCTCACAGTTTTTAACCGAACGGTTGCAGAACGCTTCGGCCGTCTTGTGAAGGCTGACCAGCCTAGCCAGCTCCTCTCTCATTAAGGCATTTATATGCCGCTGACCCCCAAATAAGGCAGACAAACCCTCTAGTGTAGCTCCTATTTGAGCTAACGCTTCTTTTAGTGACTTGGGTGCCTGGCACTCAGCCACTGGAGCCTGGTTAGAAGTCGACGGCTGCGCCAACGCCCTCTGTTGTTGCTGCGGCGATCGCTGCAACGAGGAACGACGCGCAAAATCTTGCAGCTCGTCCTCCATCATGGCATCCATTTCTGCTCCGACTACCACGGCGTGAAGCCTGTAGTGGGCAATGGCTACTAATGTAATCTGAGTTTACAACCCGCAGTAACGTAAACTCAACTTGACTACAGCGAGAGCCCGAAAGTATGCACTACTTTTAATAACTACTACTTCACTCCAGCAGCTAGGTTGCTGTCTTTGCTAAGACTTAGCAACTCACCAACGTTAGTGAGCAGCTGATTGCCCGATGCAATTTCCAGCACTACTAACAGCTGTTAGAGTGAATGCACCTGCTATTTATTATTGCGCAAGTGTGACGCCTAAAGTGACAAAATTTACGCGCCCACAAAAGACAAGGAAAGGAAAGAAGCCCTGACGCCAAAACAATGACGCTATCGCCCCCCCTCTCTTGCACCACCGAATTATACCGCTTGGGAATTCCACGAACCGCCGCGCAGTAAGTCTCTGGTAGTTTTTTTGAGGTCGCTGGGTACGCCGCGCCCACAGCAAACACGTTGACTTCAGTTCTTTCCACTTTCGCAGGGGAAAACACAGTTCAAGCTATTGTCTACGATGGATCACGATGACATCGACCGCACTCCGTGAAAACGCAACTCCCGTGTGTGTGTGTGTGTGTGTGTGTGTGTGTGTGTGTGTGTGTGTGTGTGTGTGTGTGTTTTCGTTTCCTCAAGTCAAACACTGATCCTTTGCTTGAGTCAAATGAAAACTGTCAGTTGCGTTTGTATGGGTAATCACGCGCGATTGCTGCGTTCCTTTTGTATGTATGTATGCGTATATTTACATGCACACGAAGGCAAAAACAATTTCTGCTGAGTTTTTTAGTCAAACTGTTTTTTGCTGAAAGTCTTTCTGTGAGGGAAAATCGTGTTAGTCTTTACGCAACACTCATGTGAGAGCGTCACAAGAATGAGTCATTGCATTGCGTCTGAGCAAAACAGATTCTAAAGAAAACAAAGAGTGACGCTCAGAGCGAGTCGTGTCTGCACAATTTTTTTGGTTATGATGCGAAGCAGAGCATAAACGAAAAAACGATCAACTCTCATTTGCGAGCTCTGGTATCTACTAATCGTCAGGATTGGGAACTTAAATAAAATAATGATTCTAAATTTAAATATTATTTAAACATATACATACATATATTGTATAACAAAATTACATTGCCTTTCGTTTGCTCGTTAAAGGGGCTATCCACAGACGAATTTGTTACACGAACATGTTCGCCGAGCTTGCCTACTAACAATGCGAACATTTTCACGAACATGTTTACATCATTTTAAAACAAATTTCGGACTGTGAACATGCCAGCGAAAGAAACCAAAATCAAGCTTAATGTCAATGAATGTTTAATTAAAACAAAAGTAAGCACCTAACTTTGCGCTTCCTTTTATTTTACCAGTTCCCGCCTGTATGAAGCGTGCAGACAATTTACTTTTGCTTTGACGACATTAATTGTGGCGTTTTCTTGGACAACGTTATATTTTAATCAAAATTCGTCCCATGATTTGTTGAGCAACTTTTTATTTTGATAGTTTTCGCTTTTATTTTGCCACAAAGCATGCTCATTTACAAACAATAAAGGAATTATCGGTTCATTTTGGCGTATGTTGACTATCCGAAAAATTTTTAGAAACGATGTTCGTGCGAACACTCGAATCCATTGTCGAACATGCTGGCACGAAAACCTGTAAGATAGAAACATTTCTATTTCTATGCGAACAAAAACGGCGAACAAAATGTTCGTACGAACAATCCTATCCATATCGTCTGTGGATAGCCCTCTTTATTTGTGGGGAAAGTATGAAAACGTTGCTACGCATAAAGAATATTTTTTCGCTACCAAATTGTAACGGTAAATTTACCGTCGGTCGGCTATCTGGTCTGCACACACACAATTCCATTGCTCTTCGTGTTTTTCTTATTTTTTTTCTCTGCAAACTGCGATGCAACTCATATACTCATCGGAGCACTTCATTTAGTCAGGCTCAAGACTTGTTTATTCTTTGTCGCTAAATACAATAATCTGCGTCTAACTCATATACGATCGCACTCACTATGTACATATGTGTGGATGCGTTTCTTGTGTAAGCAGAAGAAAGTAATGAATTATTGTGAGGCGGCTCGTCAATCACCGCCTCGCAAGATTTTTATAACAAGTGAAAATTGAGTTTTAGTTGTATTGTTTAGTATTAAGTTAATATTGAATTGATTTTTAGTTGTATTGTTTAGTGTTAAGTTAATATTGAATTTGATTTTTAGTTGTATTGTTTAGTGTTAAGTTCATATTGAATATCATTTTTAGTTGAGTTGTTTAGTATTATTAGTATTATTATTGTTTAGTATTATTATGCATTATTGAATGACTTGAATTGTATTGTTTAGCATTTAGCTCATATTGAATTTGATTTTTTGTTGAATTGTTTAGTATTATTGGTACTGTTAGCATTATTATTGTTTTGTATTATTAGGCATTATGGAATGGCCATTTAAATTTACGTTTGAAAATGCCGCCCAAAGCGCTGGTGAGTTATCGGCGATCGGCGGCACAACCCTGCGCGGAGAGTTGCGTCGCCGATGCCGAGCGCTTTGGGCAAGGGTAGAAAGAAAAGCGAGAGTGAGTCGGGATCGAGCAGCGGAAGCCGCCGGTCGGTTGAAAAGGTCAAGAATGAATTGTGAGAGTTATTATACCCTGAACCCATTTTCAATGGGAAATCAGGGTATAATGGTTTTGTTGAAATGTATGTAACAGGCAGAAGGAGGCCTGGCAGACCCCACCAAGTATATATATTGTTGATCAGCGCGACGAGCTGAGTTGATTTGGCCCTGTCCGTCTGTCTGTCCGTCTGTCCGTATGTATGAACGCGTCGATTTCAGAAGATATAAATGTCCGTAATTACAGCGCGCATATCAAGTTTATCATTAAAAATCGATAACTCATCCCGATCTTTTTTAATCGATAAAAAACCCTTTCGAAAACCAGTTATAAAATTATATCTTCTACACCTTTATTGCTAGTCTCCAAATTTTTAATGTATGCTTATATGAAATTTATACAATTTCGGTTTTTGTTAAAATTTACCCCCCACCCTTAAATTCACCCCCTCACCCTCACTTTTGTAAAAAGCGTATTTCAAGTACTAGAGACTTGTGCTTTGGCATGCTTTTGACATACATATCCATGTTAAAATCATAATCTGAAGGTTTCATGAAGATCGTACGTCCACAAAAAAAATTATTAAGCAATTAAGTTCTCATAGTAAGCGCTCACTGCCGCCCATGCGTGTTTATGCTTGTGTGTGTATCTGTTTGTGTATGTGTGTGTATGTGTATGTATGTGTTTGTGTATGTGTGTGTGTATGCGTGTGTGTGTGTGTATGTGTGTCTGTATGCGTGTGTGTGTATGTATGCCTGTGTGTGCGTACGTGCGTGTGTGTGTGCGTGTTTCTTGTGTAAGGTGAAAGACGCGAAAAATTATTGAAATATCTATTGCTCCAAGGGTTCAGGGGATCTCGTAGTCGAGCAGTCTCGACTAGAGCTTTTTTACTTGTTTTTAAGTGCGGTTAAACTAAGTGAAAATAAAGCGGCTCAGTGAAAGAGATAAGACGAAGAAGAATTTCAATTAGGAGAGGCGGCGGCGGTTAAGCAGAGGATCACAGAGTTTACATTAAGAGAGGCACCGACGGGTAAGCAGAGGATCGGACGGCGGCGAGGCGATTACGAAGCGAGCGGTGCACGTGAGTGGCGGTTATCATAGTGAGTTTTCCCCCCCTTTCCCTATTCCCGGTCAATATCACTAACATCCCCCCTCCCCCCCTGGTGTCTCACGATTCAAATAAATTTCTTGTGAGTACACCCTGGGCAGACTGAGTCTGTCCCCGGCTTAAATTTACTACCTTACAAGTGGCGCCCGAGCAGGGACCCAGGGCGGTGTGCGGTGCGTCTAATGGCCGAAGGTTAGAGGTCGAAAGTTGAAAACTTTAATATATAAAAATTCTAACATATAAAACCATCCCCCGTAGTTTGGTCGAGAAAACGCGAACATTCTAGAGTTCCCGAATTCTAAATTTATGGCGCGTGCTGTACCAAAGCGCGCCGAAATTGTAGCGTGGGTTAGCCGGTACCGTTGTAACGGCCGGCGTGTAAGTATGTATTTGCGAATTAGCGGAAGAAGTGAGAATAGAAACCGATCAAATGAACGCGCATAAGTGAATAAATGGTTGCGCATATATGCATGTATGTAAGAGTGCGAGCGAGAGGGAAAGTGTATGGGAGAATGAACAAGTAAACGCTAATGTAGAGGCGCATGAAGACGAGAGTGAATTATTGCGCGTGTATCCGAATATGTTGGTGGATATTGCCTGCTTAGAAAAAAAAAGAGAGGAGAGATTGTGTAGTATGTTGTATGTCATATAAGCATATGCTCACAGTATTGTAGTGCATACAATATATGAAGTTGACATATGCCCAAAATATAAGTAAGAGTATCATGCTCACAACATAGCAACACTTTGTTGCTTTATATATTTTTATATTATAACAGCTATACATAAGCGCCGTAATATGATCGGTCACTTATGTATAGACTGAACTGCAGCGTGGGATCTGCAACGTAAGCATTGTTACGTTCTCGTCCACGCCGCAGCTTGAACGCTAAATGTATATGCCTTCTGCATATGCATACAAACATATATACACACACATACAGCATACTATATACTCCCATTCTGCCGCTGCTATAAGCGACAGAATTCTTATGTAAAACTTATGTATTTTAGGCTAAGACTTTATTTCAATAAAATATGGAGGGCATTCGCTGTCCGCAAGCCAAGCAAATAGGTTTGAATGATTTCTTTTATTTCAATTGATTTGTGCAAAATAGTGAACGCGTGCACGCATATGTATATACATACTTTCATAGAGGCGCAGCTGCTTACGATGCGGGATACATATATATATATATATATACGGATATATGTATATACATATATGGGCTAATTGTGCGATTTTATGCGCGAGGATCAGTGCGTGTATGTATATAAGGGGATATAAGTATTAGTACATAAGGTTCAAAGGCAGATATATATATATGTGGGTATATATGTATATATAAATATAAGGGTCAACTTGAGGTGAGGGTCAACTTTTGGCCGTTTGTCCGTTACGTGGGTTCGCTGTACCCTACGTAGGGCATATGCGACATGTGGGTAGGAAAACGCGCTGCATCGAGATTCGTCCGGTTTTGGTGGCCTGGGGCCCACTATGCAGCTCGTCTATTATAGTTCGCTTACCCGTGCGTTATTTCGTGATACCCTACCCAGGGCATATCCGAATAAAATAAAATAAAATAAAATAAAATAAAATAAAATAAACTAAACTAAAATAAAATAAAATAAACTAAAATAAAATAAAATAAAGTAAAATAAAACAAAATAAAATAAAATAAAACAAAACAAAACAAAACAAAACAAAATAAAATAAAATAAAACAAAATAAAATAAAATAAAATAAAATAAAATAAAATAAAAATGATACATAACAAATAAACAAGGCGGAGCGAATCGGAATAAAGCAGGGTGAAGCGGGAAGTATTCAAGAAGTGGGGAGGTAAGGTAAAGAGAACGAGGCAGAACGTAGCAAGTGTAAAGTGAAGAGAGATGAAACAAGTAGGAAATGAAGAAGGGCAAGATTCGATAATGAAGGTGGAGTGAAGCAACGAAGAAAAATAAGTAAGGGTAGCGAAAGAAAGTGATCAAGGGAAGTGAAAGTAAGGTGATGAAGATGAAATAAAGCAAGTTAAACCAACGGAAGACCAATTAAAGCGTACAAAAAGAAGCGAAAAGGGAATGAAACGGGTTTCTGAGCGAAACAAAGAGAATGTAATTGAAAGCAAATAAAGAAATGCGAAGGGAAGATGATATAAAGTCATATAAACGAACATAAATGAATTAAAAGCGAATAAAGAGAAGCGGAAAGGAACGAAAAGGGTAAAAAAAAAATATATACATATATATAAAACGAATGTAAATAAAAAAATAAAAAAAAATAAATAAATTAATAAATTAATTAAATTAAAAAAGAGAATTAAAAAAAGAGAGAAGAAGAAAACAAAAAGCACTAAAATAAGAACGCAAAAAAAAAATTTAAAAGAGAAAAGAAAAGGAAATAAATAAAAAAAAAAAAAAAAAAAAAAAAAACAAGTAAGAAAGCTGCTCGACTACGAGATCCCCTGAACCCTTGGAGCAATAGATATTTCAATAATTTTTCGTGTCTTTCAGCTCACACAAGAAACACGCACACACACACGCACGTACGCACACACAGGCATACATACACACACACGCATACAGACACAAACGCATACACACTCACATACACACCCACATACATACACATACACATACACATACACATACACACACAAGCACCCACGCATAAACACGCATGGGCTGCAGTGTGCGCTTACTATGGGAACTTAATTGTTTAATAACTTTTTTTATGGACGTACGATCGTCATGAAACTTTCAGATTATGATTCTAACATGGAAATGCATGTAATTGCCAAAGCACAAGTCTCTAGTATTTGAAATACGCTTTTTACGAAAATGAGGGTGACGGGGTGAATTTAAGGGTGGGGGGTAAATTTTAACAAAAACCGAAATTGTATAAATTTCATATAAGCATACATTAATAATTTGGAAACTCTAGCAATAAAGGTGTAGAAGATATAATTTTATAACTGGGTTTTTTATCGATAAAAAAAGATCGGGATGAGTTATCGATTTTTAATGATAAACTTGATATGCGCGCTGTAATTACGGACATTTAAAAAAAAATTTGAAGTCTCTAGCTCTTATATCTTCTGAAATCGACGCGTTCATACATACGGACAGACGGACAGACGGACGGACGGACAGACGGACAGACAGACGGACAGGGCCAAATCAACTCAGCTCGTCGCCCTGATCAAGAATATATATACTTTGTGGGGTCTGCCACGCCTCCTTCTGCCTGTTACATACATTTCAACAAAACCATTATACCCTGATTTCCCATTGAAAATGGGTTCAGGGTATAAAAAGAATAAGATCAAATGCGAGAAGGTAAAACAAGATGATGTCGAATAAGATTAAATGCGAGAAAGCATATAATGACAAATTGATTAAGATGAAATCAAGAAAAGTAAAATAAAGAGAAATAGAATAAGATAAACAAGAGGAAAATGGAAGGAGAGGGTTACGAAGAAACGGGTAAAGACAAAAGGAAAATAGAGAGATCACGAGAATGAAGGAAAAGGGTATGATAAATTAGATTTGGTGAATAAGGGTAGATTAATCGGAACGGAGCGGAACCAGAGAAGTTATTTGGATACGAAGATGAAGGGAGGAGAATGCCACAATTTCGCTTTGGGTGGCGCGGCACCGAAGACTAGTCATCGGCTGCACGCACCCTCGGTAGCGCCGGAGAGGTACCCGCCCTGGGTCATCGCTGAGCAAGTACGGAAATGGGGTATGGAGTATGACGGCCGATCCGATCCGTTGGAGTTCGTGGAGATGTTGGAGGAACGAGCGATTATTTACGGCATCGAGTTGGATCGTATACCACGAGCGATGAGTGTGGTATTCGTAGGCAAGGCGGAGAAATGGTTCTTGACCAGCGGACTGAGGGACTCGTCGTGGACAGATTTCAGAAGAGAATTCTTGGACTTTTTCCTCCCTCCCCAGTACCTCGAACGCTTAGAAGACTACATAAGGGCACGCCATCAAAGAGAGGGAGAGAGAGGGACTACCTGATTGAACTCAGGCTGTTGATGCGTCGGGCGAAATACAGCGCGGCGCAGGAGCTGTACAGAGCTTACGAGAACGCTGCTCCAGACTACCGGCTATACGTAAGGCGTCACGACTTCGCCACCCTGACGCAGCTTACGCAGATGGCGGCGGAATACGAAAAGGTGCATGGGCAGCGGAGAGAGCGGGAAGAGAGGATTGCGGCGAAGATTGCCTGGTCGGGGCCGGTGGAGGGCAGGCAAGGCAACCCGTTCGGCACAGAGGCACAGTACTTCTGGCTTGAAGGGCAGGCCGCGGATCATGTAGCGACGTCGCCAGAGGCAACGCGACGCGCGAGTGAACGGCTGTCAACGTTGCGGACGACGAGACAGGAGCGCAGAGGGACGTTGCAATCAGAGCAACGCGGGAAGCAGACTGAGGCACCCTGCACAAGAGCGGGGTGGCGCCACCTAGACAGCGAGGACAAGATGAGGAGTCCCCTTACGGTGGAGGAGGGGAGGACGATGAGGATGCAAGAGGAGGTGAACGGAAAGACGTCCCTGATACGCGGGCATTGGGTGTCGATAGAGAGCGATTGGTCTGGATATCCGGAATCGCTTGCTCGATCAAGGATTCGCGGACAGGGACGGAAGAGAGGCCCCGAGGCACCGTGTGGTTCCCCGACGCAAAAGGGGGGCGCGGCGTCGGCGGGCGGAGGATTGCCGGTCGATGGGCAGGGCACGTCAAAGAGTGGCGGGCCACCTTCCCAGTCGATCAAGAGAGGAAGGAAGAACTCAGGAAGTGTCCTCAGCTAACGAGGACGAAGGATCTGGAGGAAGAGCCGGGGGAGTGGCCCCCAGAAGTTAAGTTGGCAGGATTGGAGGCGGAGGACGTAGGCAAAATTCGGAGTAGCCAGTCACCGGGGTGTTCAATAGGCCAAGAAGAGGATGAGGAGAATACGGAGTCTTCCCCTGACGGCGCAGGGTGGCCGGAGGACCTGGAGGACGAGTTGAAGGAGTTCCTGGAAGCAGGTTTGGCGCTTTTCGAGGGGCTCGACGGAGTCTCAAATATCGCCGAGCATAGCATAAGGATGCGGGATGATAAGCCTCTTATGCAAAGGTATTATCCCAAGAATCCGGCTATGAGGAAGGTGATTGACGAACAGGTAGACGAACTGATTCGAGCTGGAGCCATCGAGCCGTCGCGTAGTCCGCGTAGATTGGCGAATGTGTGTGGACTACAGACAGCTAAATGCACACTCAATTCCGGACGCCTACCCCGTTCCACGGATCAATCACATCCTCGAGAGGCTGAAGCACGCAAGATACATATCCACCTTGGATTTGAAGAGCGGATACTGGCAGATCCCCATGGCGGCGGATAGCAGGGAATGCACGGCATTCACGGTGCCAGGGAGAGGGTTATTTCAATGGCGAGTGATGCCATTCGGCTTACATTCAGCGGGCGCTACGTTCCAGAGAGCGCTGGACACAGTAATAGGACCGGACATGGAGCCGCACGCTTTTGCATATTTAGATATCATCGTGGTGATGCCATTCGGCTTACATTCAGCGGGCGCTACGTTCCAGAGAGCGCTGGACACAGTAATAGGACCGGACATGGAGCCGCACGCTTTTGCATATTTAGATAACATCGTGGTGATCGGTGCCACGAAAGCGCAGCATGTGGAGAACTTGAGGGAGGTCTTCCGCCGGTTGAGGAAAGCCAACCTTCGAATAAACCGGAAGAAATGTAGTTTCTTCAGGAAAAGGTTGGTCTATCTCGGACATGTCATCAGTGAAGAAGGTATATGCACGGATCCCGCAAAGGTCGAGGCGATCCGCCGTTTTCCGGCACCCTCGACCCTCAAGGAGTTACGACAGTGTTTGGGAATGGCGTCGTGGTACAGGCGGTCTGTGCCGAACTTTGCGTCGATGGTGGAACCGATGACAAGACTCCTCAAGAAGGGCCAGAAATGGGAATGGAGCGACGAGCAGGAGGAATCATTGAAGAAACTCAAAGAAAGTCTCACGACCGCGCCAGTGTTGGCGTGTCCCGACTTTTCGGCGAGGTTCGTGCTGCATCCCCGGACGTCACTGGAGCATCGGGCCGTGTTGGAGCCACCCGACGGAGGCGACGAGATAGCTTCGCCGAATCCCAAACCAAGTGGCAAAAGCTGGACGATTCGTTGTCGAGGGTTGGCAGTCGGACAAGGCGTCCCGGTCAAGCACGGAGTATAACACAGAACGGGAGGCGTTCCCATCCATCCCGCGGAATTGGACGGTGCGTCGGGATGGCACGGATTTGGCGGAGGAGGTTGTGTAGCTAGTGAAGAGGGAAGCTGACGCCTGCAGTCGACGACAACGCCGCACGCGCTTCAAAGTGTCGTCGGAGAACGGCGTGTATAATGTCACGGTGGCGGCCACAGGAGCCGTGGTCGTCTCCTTGTTAAGTAAGGGGGGGTGTGAGGCGGCTCGCCAATCACCGCCTCGCAAGATTTTTGTAGCAAATGAAAATTGAGTTTTAGTTGTATTGTTTAGTATTAAGTTAATATTGAATTTGATTTTTAGTGGTATTGTTTAGTGTTAAGTTGATATTGAATTTCAATTTTAGTTGAGTTGTTTAGTATTATTAGTATTATTATTGTTTAGTATTATTATGCATTATTGAATGACTTGAATTGTATTGTTTAGCATTTAGCTCATATTGAATTTGATTTTTTGTTGAATTGTTTAGTATTATTGGTATTGTTAGCATTATTATTGTTTTGTATTATTAGGCATTATGGAATGGCCATTTAAATTTACGTTTGAAAATGCCGCCCAAAGCGCTGGTGAGTTATCGGCGATCGGCGGCACAACCCTGCGCGGAGAGTTGCGTCGCCGATGCCGAGCGCTTTGGGCAAGGGTAGAAAGAAAAGCGAGAGTGAGTCGGGATCGAGCAGCGGAAGCCGCCGGTCGGTTGAAAAGGTCAAGAATGAATTGTGAGAGTTATTTTTAAGTGCGATTAAACTAAGTGAAGAACGAAAATAAAGCGGCTCAGTGAAAGAGATAAGACGAAGAAGAATTTCAATTAGGAGAGGCGGCGGCGGTTAAGCAGAGGATCACAGAGTTTACATTAAGGGAGGCGGCGACGGGTAAGCAGAGGATCGGACGAAGCGAGCGGTGCACGTGAGTGGCGGTTATCATAGTGAGTTTTCCCCCCCTCTTTCCCTTTTCCCGGTCAATATCACTAACATCCCCCCCCTGGTGTCTCACGATTCAAATAAATTTCTTGTGAGTACACCCTGGGCAGACTGAGTCTGTCCCCGGCTTAAATTTACTACCTTACATTATTAAGATATCAGTTCCTAGAAATGTTCAGGGGATCTTGTAGTTGAGGAGTCTCGACCAAAGCTTTCCTACTTGTTTAGGATGTTGAAACAAGTAGATTTGAAGAATGCATTTAATATCCTAGCAATCAAGGCAAAATCTGTATACTTCACACTCCAGAAGGTGTATTTATGTATATAATAGTCCATTTAAGATTTTATGAACGACTTATTTATATACATAATATCTATAAATAACTATTGAATATGGGGAGACCGACATATTATTTACACAAATTAACGGATTATGCTACATTTATAGTTGGCAACCAACACACAGCAGCAAAAATTCGTTAGCAAATATGAAAAATTATTTAAGATATCATTTGCCTCTTTTTATTTATTATTAGCGGCGGGGCAACCATCGCTTACTAAAAACACATACATACATTTATTTTTTAATATAATTTACAATTTAAATGTTTAAGCAATTACTTATGAGTAAACAACTAAATCCAAATTTTGAAATAAAAATGCTTTTTACCATTAAGAAGCTTATTTCGTTTAATAGCATAGCGATTAACACAAAAAATACAAACACTGTTAGGTAAATAAAATACTCATAATATATTATACATTTACTGCCAATAATGCTCTGAATATCGTCGCAGAACATAATTGCTTTTAACTATCTAAGCAGCATTGATCAATTTTGGCAGCCTATTAACAACGATTTAAGTACAAAATTGTTGCCTATATCAATAGGTTTTTGAATGCTGCACATAAAATAGCATTTTAATTTTTTATTTAAAGTTATCCTAATCTAGCGTATATGATAACCGTTAAAAAAGTTGTTTTTTAATCTAAAGTAAACAGATAGAATTAATTTTTATTTAACGATTATTTCATTCTAATACTTATTTTAAGTACTCAGTTTATAGTAATGCATATATATATATATGTGTGTACATCAAATCATATTCTATAGAAATACACTTTTTTAATTACACCCGGGCATTAATACGATTAATAGAAATTAATGTGAATTTTCTTAAATATGGGGAATACAAGAAAAACTGTATGTATGAATTTGTTTTTTTAAGATTTTTTTAAAGATTTATTATTTTTTATTTATATATATATATATATATATATATATATATATATATATATATATATATATATATATATATATATATATATATATATATATATATATATATATATATATATATATATTTTTTTTTTTTTTTTTTTTTTTTTTTTTTTTTTTAATTAGTTTACAATATTAATGAATGAAAATTTAAAAAGCTGGCTATAGTGACATCGCACATATTAATATAAATTTAATATGATATAAATCAATTCAATTCAAATAACTACATATAATCTTACCTCGTCAATAAAGATAAAATTAAGTCTATACAATTGGTAAAAAAAATTTTTAAAATGATGTAGGTGCTTATGCCTAAAACCCAATAATATAGACAAAAGAACCTACTACGGGAGTTGCAAAGAGGACACTGTCTCAGAAATGGTTTGAGTCGCATGATAGCGCCTAAAAAAATTGCTTAGCAGATGTTGGTCTAGCTCAAAGGCTGATGAGTACTTTGAAGCATCTGGGATTAGTTGAGTTGTAATGGAAGATGATGATGTTGCTTTTAGATCATTGCTGACATCATGCTATTGTGGATGTTGTCCAATTTGTTGCTGCTGCTGTAAATGTGGTGGTAAAACATTACTAGACTGATTAGCTGGTAAACTCATGTTGCTCATAGTTTGCGTAGGTGGAGGAGCAACAAGCTGTGAAGGCTGGCTATGATGATATGTATTTCCGCTAACAGATGGCTGTTGTATCATGTGATGTTGTAAATTCAATTTGGGTCCATCTTCCGCTTTTTCTTCCTCTCGACGCTTCAAGCATGCAGCTTTCGGATTTAAGTTTCGTTCTCGAACTTGTTGTTCTAAAGTCATAATAACTTCCACGGCCATATTAAGAATACCCAGCTTAGTTTGAGGTTTGTCAGATTTTAGGTGTGTCATACACATGCGTCCCAATTCTTTCAAAGCCTCATTAATATCACGTATACGAATGCGTTCACGAGCATTGTTTGCCTGACGCCGTTCTTTTTCACGTATAGCTTTGACAGCTGGCTCCGCGTCATCATCATCGTCCGCTGAGGAACAATATCTACGAGGTCTCTTTGAACCTTTTGTACCTTGAGACAGCTGCTGCAGCTGTGTTGCATTTGAAGACTCAATAGAGCTCGTGGGCTTTGTGTCGGACATTTCCAGATTCGATATACTAGAAGTTGTTGATACACCTGTGTGTGTGATATTACTGATTCCTAATTGCTCTTTACGTTTTTTAGTTGGTTTTGAGGATGCCGATATTGATGCCGAGACACTTCGTTCCATTTTTATATTTGTTAAGCTAGAAGCTCCAATTGTTTGAATCGCGTTTCCACTAGTTGCAGGCGTGCTCAATGAAATAACTTCATGCGTCAGGGTATTTGACGAATTAGGTACTAGTGCGCCATTTCCAGCAGAGCTACCGCTGCCAACTAGATGGGATGAAGGTGAATTGGCCACAAAGGAAGATAATGTTTCTGTATTGTCTATTGAATTTAATGAAGTATTAACATTTGTTAACAGTTCCGGTTCGCAGTGGTTCCGAAGTACATTGAGAGCATCATCCAAGCGCTCTTCCATTCGAGCGCCTTGAAAAACAGATGCCATGGTATGTAAGCTAGTTACCGGTAGCATATCGCTTGAATAATTCGAAGCGCCACTACCATTTAAAACATTATGATTCCATACGGCGTTTCCAGAAACTGTCCCATCCCCAACTCCAGACTGTGTTAATGGTGGGGGTGAATTAACAGGTGTTGATGGGTTCGAACTGAAGCTACTTATACTCTGGTCAGCTGCTGCAGCTGACATATATATCTGCTGTCGTAATGACGCTGCCGCCGAATTAGTAGCTCCAGATACTTTCGTATTTATTCCGCCAAAGCCATCAGTATTTTGAATTGCAGGACTGAGCTGTGGTTGATTATGATGGGAATGTGCGTGAGGTAGCGGGGTATGATTTAAGGAATGGTGGGTTATTTGCCCAGCCGAAGACAGGGATGTATGTTGCACTGCTGTTTGATTGTGTTGTGGCGAATTGTACACTGCTGGCGAGAGAACTGTCGGCTGCCCAATATTTGGTAATGAACCCGAGCCACCCCGAAACGAACTCATTGGAGGAAGAGATGTCGATGCTGGACTGTGCATACCAATCTGACCACTTTCACCTCCTATGTGCATGCCAACATTCGTACTATTTGTTAAACCCTCAGCATTATGAACTTGTTGATGTTCCATTGAATGTGAAGATATGGGTGCGTTGGTCTGATAAGTCGTTTGACTCATATAATTAGTACTGTTATGCATTTGTGATTGGTACCATCCAGCGCTACTAGTTGCCCCGGAATCAAAATACTGATCAACCGTCGATGTGTTGGCAAATCTATTATTGCTCCCGTTGGCATCGTGAATAGAATTAAAATCACTAGGGTATATTCCGTTTTCAACAGAAAGACCTCCATATGGTGAGTGATAGCCCCCTCCCCGTTCAGATACGACTGCTCCTGGGGGTTGCTTATTTGCTATTTTGTTGAAACAATTTTGAAACACCTCATACAAGTGCATCGGTTCATCATCGCTGGTCGCCATTCTTTCTCAAATTTTTGGACGATAGCAGAAAAGATATCTGTATTAAAAAACCTGTAAGGAAAAAATTATTACAGTTAGAATTTTAGATAAACTATAAGTCTATTGTTATACCCTGAACCCATTGAAAATGGGAAATTAGGGTATAATGGTTTTGTGAAAAGTATGTAACAGGCAGAAGGAATCAACGCAGACCCCAGAAAGTATATATACTACTGATCAGGACGACGAGCTGAGTCGATTTGGCCATGTCCGTCGCCTAGATCTCAGAAGTTATAAGAGCTAGAGATATGGAATTTGGCGGCATGCATACTATGGGTATACCATACGCAGTAACAGATTATCATATTTTTCGATAGCTTATACAAACACTTTTTTATCGAGAATAATCGAAAAATTGATTTTTTTTTTTCAGCTTAATTTGAATACTTTTAGACCTGTGTTAGATTCTCTGTTTATACATATGATGAATACAAAGATTTTGGAATGTACAGATTTTGAATACCACGCCTCCAATTTATTTCAATTACTAGAGACACATTTCAACCATATGATTACCTTCTGAAAGTTTCATAAAGATAGTCCATCTACAAAAGAAATTATTCAACTAATAAATTCCCATAATATTGCCCAAACTGCAGCGCAGCCCTCGCGAAGTCGCTGCTTACTACGCAGTTAGCAGAGCGCATGCTTATACGTACGCGTGGATGCATGTGTGTGTATGTGTGCATAAAAGAAGTGCAAAACGATTACAATTTCAGCTTGGAGGGTTCCGGTTCTCCTAGTCGGTCAGTCTTGACTAGAGCCTTCTTACTTGTTTGCAGATGGGAATGCATGCAAACAACGAATTTTTGCATGGCTAAGAAAGCTTTAAATATTTTTTTGAACCCTCAATGAGATATACGCTGAATATTTAAATCATTCTACACTTTCTTTATACATACATACAAAAATCCATTCACGCACATACATTCACAAGTACGTATAAACACACGCTTTTAGTTAGTAGCGACTGCGCTTGGGCTGCGGTAAGGGCACTGAGGATATCCATATCAGAAAATCATATTTCCAGTATCAGGATAGTTCGGGTCTTTGATCTGGCTCTCTTTAAATCCATAATTAAATATAAAAGACTATTTCGAGAGTCTATTGAAACGCAAAATAAAAATTTAGTTAACCCAAAGAAGGGGCACTTTCTTAATATTTTGCAATATTTAGTGGATTTTTGGATATTTAGTGGAGCTTTGCTTTAAAAATCGATTAAAAACATGATCGAAAACCAGTAATAAATGTATATTAGCTACATTTTTAAAGTTAGAGTCGCCAAATTTTTATACCCTGAACCCATTGAAAATGGGAAATCAGGGTATAATGGTTTTGTTAAAAGTATGTAACAGGCAGAAGGAGGCGTGGCAGACCCAACAAAGTATATATATTCTTGATCAGGGCGACGAGCTGAGTCGATTTGGCCCTGTCCGTCTGTCTGTCCGTCCGTCCGTCCGTCCGTCCGTCCGTCCGTATGTATGAACGCGTCGATTTCAGAAGATATAAGAGCTAGAGACTTCAAATTTTTTTTAAAATGTCCGTAATTACAGCGCGCATATCAACTTTATCATTAAAAATCGATAACTCATCCCGATCTTTTTTTATCGATAAAAAACCTTATCGAAAACCAGTTATAAAATTATATCTTCTACACCCTTATTGCTGGAGTCTCCAAATTTTTAATGTATGCTTATATGCAATTTATACAATTTCGGTTTTTGTTAAAATTCACCCCCCACCTCTAAATTCACCCCCTCACCCTCACTTTTGTAAAAAGCGTATTTCAAATACTAGAGACTTGGGCTTTGGAATATACACACATATTCACCATATGATTACGCTCTAAAAGTTTCATTAAGATCGTATGTCTACAAAAGAAATTATTTAACAAATAAATTCTCATAATATTGCCAACACTGCAGCGCAGCCCAGAGCGCAGTTAGCAGAGCGCAGGCTTATGCGTGCGTGTGGATGCATGTGTATGTATGTGTGCATAAAAGAAGTGCAGAATGATTAGAATATCAGCTTGGAGGGTTCAGGGTATCTCCTAGTCGAGCAGTCTCGACTGGAGCTTTCTTACTTGTTAATATAGATTTATATGTACTTTACAGAATTTCGATTTTTGTTGAAAAAAAATTACCCCACACCCCTATATTCACCCCTCATCAACATATTTGTAAAATAGTAGAGAGTATTTTAAATAGAGACTTGTGCTTTGGCAATTACATACATGTCTATGTTTTATTTATAATGTATAAGTTTTATGAAGATAGTCCATCCACAAAAAAGTTATTAATTATCCACAAAAAAAAAATACCCAAAAAATATATAGTCAAAATAAAGCGAGGATATGATAATTTTTTTAAATCTATTTAACCGGCAGAGGAAGGACCCAATACAGTGTATTATATAATCTTGACAAGGACGACGAGTTGAGTTGATTTAGCCACGCATGGCTGCACGAATGCATTTGAAACGCTAAACGAGACACTCGTGTTTTGGTAGTGCTTGCTGTCTCACATCTCGCTTCTTTTTTTTATACTCATTCACGAAAGTGAATAAGTATATTGGTTTTGTGCAATGTCCGTCTTGCTGTCCGTCCGTCCGTCTGTCCGTATGAACGCAATCTATTTCGGCGCTATTGAAGCTAGAGACTTGAAATTTGGAACACATACTCGTATATATCTCCGATTTATAAAGTGTTAAAATTTTCCCGATCCGTCCACTAGGGGCGTGGCAAATCGGCAAAATCAGATAAAATTATAAGTCTACACCCATTAGGGGCGTGGCAAATCGGACCTGAAGATAAAGTGATTTTTAAAATTTGGCTATATTTTGGACACTATTGATGCTAGAGACCTGAAATTTGGTATATATACGCGGGTTGACCACCCAAGTCCAACGAGCTATAATAGATATATGTCCGCCCATCGGGGGCGTGGCAAACCGCAAAAGTTTATATCTCCTAAAGTTTAAGAACTAGAAGCTTCAAATTTGGATAGTTGAGTTACTGGTAGCCTCCTCTATCGATGCCCCAAAACTAATTTTTACGCCTCTTCAGGGGCGTGGCATATCGTAAAATACCCTGTAATTTTCACATTTTTTGAGCGTAAGAATTCAAATTTTTCATTTAGGTTAACGGTTCCTCGTTCTAAGAACTGGCCAAAAATGAAATTTTTTTTTTATTATACTACATTTCTCTTTAAAATAAAAAAACAATGGCTACTCTAGCAATAGGGAATAATTTTTAATAATTTTTTTGTAAACTGTACAAAAAATATGTAACAAAAATTTGGTCATCAGATTAGTGCTCCTGCGATAAATTCAAGTTATTTAAATTAATGACCAAAAATAACACCTGCATATTAAGCTATTATTATTTTTAAGTAATATTAGTAGTGCATGGTGCCGTTTTTTTTTAAATTACTTCAAAAATTCGATTAGGAATGCAATTATAAAGTTGTTCAAGGATATGGTTGACCAATCGTTTTCAATACCATCGATTAACTCTGTCTTTGTACTATAATGCTTTCCGGACTCATATACTTTCCTGACCAACCATCCCCAGACGTTTATTAAGGTGATATTAAGGTCGAGTGGGTATGGTGGTCACTCCATGTGATCAATTTTTTGACCCTGAATCCAGGACTTCAGGGATCGGGCGGTCTGAATTGGAGCATTATCATGCTGGAAAATCTAATGCCGGTTTTCAGACAGGTTATAGAAATGCGGAACAGCAATTTTTTTATAGTCCTATGCGTTCATGCGCGAGGTCAAAAATTGAAGCTTGCAAGTGCTGCTACCTACACCAACG
Source organism: Drosophila arizonae (assembly GCF_054131065.1). Classification (NCBI taxonomy): domain Eukaryota; kingdom Metazoa; phylum Arthropoda; class Insecta; order Diptera; family Drosophilidae; genus Drosophila; species Drosophila arizonae. The sequence goes on along the minus strand of NC_142923.1, from coordinate 31,411,223 downwards.
CCACACCACCCCCCCGCCGCAGCGGCTTGGAAACCGTTCCAAATAATGTTCTTCTATGCGTAGGTCATGGATATAATAAATTTAGCCATCAGTTCCTTCCAAATTCAATTTTTCTCATCAGAAAAGACAACATGCTGCCATTGGATAGACCACCTCATATTCGCCCGGCTAAAATTAATGCGTATTTCTTTTCTAAGCATATCGACTGGTGTCTTTTTTTTTACATTCTGTTTCTTTAAGTAATTAACTTTCTTAATTGCTCTTTGAATCGTTGAAAAACTCGTCTTAACACCGATTTTATCCCTAATCTTGGTGGTCGATTCGTGGGAATTCGAAGCTTCCCGAACTAATGCTCTTCTATTTCCTTCTGAAATCACTTTATTATTGCCGCTTATATAGTTTTTTCTATAGTTTTCCCTATTTGTAAGAAAATTGCCAATTAGTTTTCTGTTTTTTCCTGTTTTTCCAGCAATTATATCGTATCATAGTCCAGTTTCAAAGTCTGCCTCAATCTTTGATTTTCAATCAAAGATAAAACTGTTTCTTTACCCATACTATAAATATATTGAATGCTTTGAGCTTCACAAAAAATTTGGCGAGTGTAATTGCCAAAATAAGCAAGATAATTACAATTGCATTTGGGGGCGCTAATCTGATGACGAAAAATAAGTGCACACATTTTTTGCGAAAATAGAAAAGAATAGAAAATAAAACATAACGGGTTTTCACTCGCGCTTTGTTTTTTGGTATGAGATACATCTCATATGATGATAATGAAAAAAAAATAAATAAAAAAAACCAAGAAGTTGCGTGCAATAGGCAAAGAGAAAAACGTAAAAGAAAATGAGTGTAAGGGGGGGCGCGAACCTGATGACGCGCAGTGTATATGCGTCAGCCATCTATTTATGTATTTGTACATATAAATAAGTTTAATAGATATTCATAATACGCAAAGAAAAATTTTTATGAAATTTAAAAAATATAAAAGAAGCTAAAATAACAAAAATTTGCTATTAACGAAAAAGTGTTTTCTGCGGGATTTGAACTCGCTCCCAAGCCAAATAGCATGTTTGTCAAAAAAGCTAAAATAAAGATCGCCGGCGTTTCTGCCTACAGCACCACCGCATCGTTTCGAGCAACAGTAGTTAAAAGGAAATCATATTATTGTTTTGACGCCACATAGCAAAGAAAAGCCAGTGTAGCGGCTGGAAATTCAAAAACAATGTAAAGACAAATCAATCGCAACGAGATTCTTAGTGTACATACATACACACATACAAATGAGCGCGTGTATAAGGCTATGCGTACACATATATACATGAAAATAAAAAGTACACCCAAAAAATTTTGAAGATTCTGTCATAACTAATTAATTTTTGATATTTTTGAAAAAAAAACTGGATGGTAACTTTAAGAGAGCAATCTGGCAATATGAAAAAAATTATATTTCCCCCTAAATTCACAGTAGTCACAATCCACTAAAAAGGGCTTGCTGAAAATAATAGGTGAACTCCATTCCTTCAGCCAAAAAATAAAATGTTTAGAATAAGAATGATTTCTTTTATTGTTGTTAAATAGTAAGTAACCTTCCTACAGGTGTTTAATGTAAAAAAAAATATCAATATCATATATAGATGGGTCGAAATATGAATTGTTCGAGTGAGGAACGCAGATGTGCTAAAAACCTTAGGAGTGGCAAATCTTTGCGTCAAATTGCGAAACGGATGAAAAGATCTCTTAACGTTGTGCAAAATGCTTTAAAGATGCTCAATAAAAAGGGAACACGTGGAAGTCCATCGAAAACCACACTAGAACTGGACCGACGCATTATAGGGATTGCAACTTTCAAATCTTCAAAGGTCATTGTGTCCGTAATAGATAATATTATTAATGCCTCTTCAATTAGGAGATGACTACAAATGGCTAAGCTATCAGGTTGTATCGAAAAAATGGTTCTTTTGATGCGCATCAAAAATTTGATGATGATGCAAAATTTTGCTAAAGACCACATCACCTGGGAAGGATCTGAAGTTAATAAAAGTGGCGTATTATCCTATTTAACGACGAACCCAAAATTTGCCATTATAGAAATGACTATTCCAGACATGTAAGAGTCCTTACAGGTAAAGAATTCGATCCTCGCTACACAAAAAAAAAAATAGTGAAGCATGGCGGTGGCGGTGGAAACATTATGGTGTGGGGCTGTTTCTATATCGTCTGATTTTCCTAATATATGACGTTATGGGAGTAGCAGACTACAGGGATATTCTCGAAAATATAATGTTACCATATGCTGAGGATAACATGCCTCTACGCAGGGTTTGTCAACAAGATAACGGCCCGAGACACTCGTCTACAATAGTATAAACTTGGCTCGAGGTTAGTAAGGTGGACACTCTCGCTTGGCCCAGTCATTCTCCTGATCTGAATCCAACCGAAAACGTGTGTAATGCATTGAAAAAGCAGATGGTAAAGAAAAAGTGTGACAATAAACGCCAAATAATGGACTATGTCCAAGAAACCTAGAGAAAGATTACGAGTGAGACCTGCCAAGCTTTAATTAGGAGTATGTCTAATCAGATAAAAAATTTGTTTGAAAATAAAAGAGGATATACAGGATGTTGTTCCAAAAATAGAAAAGCAAAAGATTTTGAATGATTTGAAAATAAACAAGTAAGAAAGCTCTAGTCGAGACCGCTCGACTACGAGATCCCCTGAACCCTTCGAACAATAGCTATTTCAATCATTTTTCGCACACACACACACACACACACACACACACACACACACACACACACACACACACACACACACACACACACACACACACAAACACACACACGCACACACAGGCATACACACATGGGTAGTATGCCGTATCGGAGCCGTGGAACAGCCTAAACGCTGTTTCAAGTGCCTTGATTACGGTCATATGTTAGCAAACTGTCGCAGCGACTGTGACCTAAAGGCGCGTGTTTCAGGTGTGGAGAGGTGGGTCACAGTGCAAAAGCATGCACCAAGCCACCAAAATGTAGCCTCTGCATCCGGAAAGGTGAAAACCAGACGGACTATTCAGTAGGCAGCTTTAATTGCCCATCCTACCGTGAAGCTGCTCGTAAAATGAAATTTTAAGGTTCTTGCAGCTTAACTTAAATCATTGTATTGCTGCCCAAGATCTTCTAGAGCAGACCATTAGGGAAAAATGTATAGACGTAGCTTTTCTCAGTGAGCCCCACCACTGTATAACCAGCTGCCCTAGGACATGGTCAACAGACGTTAATGGCAAAGCTGCGTTGTGGGTATGCGGCAACTCAACGAACTCATTCAATGGGTTCGTACGCGGCCGATATGGTAACTTATGGCTTTACAGTTGCTATCTGGCCCCCAGCATGCAGCTCAGTGAATTCACGACGGTGCTCGACGAGCTTGCCGAGGATGCTAGGGGTCGGAAGGCCATTATAGCTGGAGATTTTAACTCCTGGGCGTTAGAATGGGGTAGCCTCACAACAAACGTCAGAGGTCGTATCCTACTGGAGATCTTCGCGATACTAGATGTTGCACTGCTCAACACTGGCCACGAGTACACCTTCAGTCGGGCGGGATACGGATCTGTTATCGACATTACTTTTGTCACTTCATCCCTCTTTCGGGGAGCAACATGGAGCCATTGCGATAGCTATACGGGCAGCGAACATACGGCACTTCTATTCACAATAGGTGAGCCACCTGCCAGGGCGTCAACCTTGTGGAGGGAATCGTATCGGCTGGATACTTTTGATCCCGCGGCTTTTTCAGAGGCCATTCAGTCTCTGGGCAGAATTGGTAATGCTGAGGCCAGAGCATGCCAAATGGTAGCCGAAATACAGAGTGCCTGCAATAGCAGCATGTTACGCCGCAAGCAGTTCACGCGACAACAAGAGCCTACGTATTGGTGGAATGCACAAATAGGTGACATTCGTCGCAAATGCATCCAGGCGAGAAGAAGCTACATTTTTTGAGAAACAATTGGCTTACCAGGAGGCTAGAAAAAACCACCGGATGAGCCTTCTTCATACAGACGATCTGTCTCTTAGACACCATGGGAAAGGTGTTTGAGAAATTGATCTGCTCTAGACTGGAGACTGCGATTACTAGCGCCGGAGGCCTGTCACCAAATCAATTTGGATTCCGGAAGGCCCGGTCAACAACGGATGCGCTAAACAAAGTTGTTGGTCTGGCCACTTCCGCCATCAATGGCACAAGATGGAAGAATGGGACGAAGCAGTACTGCATTATTGCGACCCTGGACGTAAAGAATGCCTTCAATACAGTTAGTTGGGATATGATACTGAATGCGCTGTCACAATATAATATCCCTAAATATCTTAAAGAAACAATAAAGAGTTACTTCAGAGGAAGAACACTGGTATACAATACGAGTGAGGGTCCCCAAACTCATATAGTGTCAGCTGGAGTACCCCAAGGTTCTGTGCTGGGACCTCTCCTATGGAATATCATGTACGACGGCGTACTGCGCTTGGAACTACCAGCAGGTACGCACACCATTGGCTTTGCTGAACTGAAGTTGTCCTAGTCAGCAGTCGCAAAAGAGTGGAAACTGCCAATATAATGATCGGCAGCGTCACCATTGCGTCAAAGAGGGCGATAAAGTATCTTGGTGTCATGATAGACACAAGATTAACTTTCCGCGAGCACTTAGAGTATGTGCATAAAAAGGCAGCGGATTCTTGTAGAGCTCTCTCGAGAATTCTGCTTAACACGCGGGGACCTAAACAGCAACGACGTCTCCTTCTAATGAGCGTCATTAGGTCCGGCATCCTCTATGCTGCGCCAATATGGGCAAGGGCGATGGCAACGCCGAGCTACAGCCGGGGCATTTGCGCGATCTACAGACTGAGCGCAATCAGAGTCAGCTGCGCTTTCAGGACTATCTCCGATGACGCGGCGCTCGTCATAGCTTGTATGGTACCATTGGAGTACTTGGTCGCCGAAGCCGTGGAGCGGAATTCACACGCGACTGCGCGACTCAACGCTATCAGGGCGAACAGCATTGCACGATGGCAAAAAAAGTGGAATAGCTCAGCTAAAGGGTTTCATTTCGATAGACCATCCACAAGAAATGTTATTAAACAATTAAGATCCCATAGTAAGCCAAGCCTGCTGCCAATGCGTGTTTATGCGTGCGTACTTATATGCACTCATGATGAAAATAATAGGTACCCCCCTTAAAATTAAACTTTTTTGAGTTTAGTTTAGCAAAACATTTTTTCTACTGCCCTTAACATGAAAATTTAAATGCACATTTCTGAATTACGTATATATTAATAAATATAAATAAATAAATTTGGAAAAAAATATTATTTTTTCAAAAGTTACAAACAAATAAACAAAAATGGAGCGTTTTGGGCTTGACAAAAATAATAGGTGCACTTTACTTTCGTAAGATGTATTTTATTTTTTGATTTTCAAATCATTCAAAATCTTTTGCTATTCTATTTTTGGATCAATATCCTGTGTATCCTCTTTTATTTTCAAACCAATTTTTTATCTGATTGGTCATACTCCTAATTAAAGCTTGGCAGATCCCATTCGTAATCTTCCTCCAGGTTTCTTGGACACAGTCCATTATTTGGCGTTTAATGTCACACTTTTTCTTTACCATCTGCTTTATCAATACACTACACACGTTTTCGTTTGGATTCAGATCAGGAGAATGACTGGGCCAAGCGAGAGTGTCCACCTTACTAACCTCGAGCCAAGCTTATTCTATTGTAGACGAGCGCAGAGGCATGTTATCCTCAGCATATGGTAACATTATATTTTCGAAAATATCCCTGTAGTCTGTTACTGTCATAACGTCAAGTATTAGGAAAATAAGACGATACAGAAACAGCCCCACACCATAATGTTTCCACTAGAGGTGGGCACGGGCCGGGTTTTTATTGGGTACCCGTGGGCACCCGCGGTTACCCGTGGGTATGGGCTGAAAAATCTAATTTCGGGCTGGGTGTAAGCGGTTGCGGGTTAGACTGCTTAAATCCGATTTACCCGATCAAATTTTTACTGTTTTATTAAAATTTAAAATGTATAATAAATTGTGTAATTTGCAGGTGCTCTGTACTTGCCTGCAAAAACAGGGTTGCTTTCGACATCGATAATTTTGTGTGCGCTTGCAAATTAAGCAATTATTATGCATTTAAATTTGAATAAAACTGTCCGCTGACGGAAATACAAATCTTAATTTTATTCCAGCATTTTGACAACAAAATCAATAAGATTGGTTCGCTGTTTAGAAAATGTAGCAACGTAATATTCCGTTAAATATTTAAATATTTGCTATACCTGATTTCGTGTACACATACGATTAATTTTTGTATCGATGATCTCTATAAAATTGTCATTACGATTAAAAGCATAATAAGCATTGTACAAGAAAATGAACGCTAATAATAATGAGTGTGCTAAAACAAAATGTGAAGTGCAAAGAGCAATTAGTGCCAATCACAATATGCACAAATTGATAGAAAATTCTTCTGGAAAGAGTGATGTTTGGAAAACTTTCAAGATTGTGGAATTCGATGGAAAGCCTCTTGATTTTGTGTGCTGCTGCAAATGCAAGCTTGTTTTGACTTTTAGCGTCAAAAATGGCACCACAACACTTGCTCGGCACAAATGCGCTTTCATGCCTCCACCCAATCAACCATTGTTAAACTTTGCATCGAAGGCTGTTCCGAAGAATGTTCTTGATGATTTAGCTAAAAAACAATTAGCTTTTGTAGCCAAAGACTTGTTGCCATTAAACGTAACTGAGGGTAGGTAAAAGATAATTTTTTTTTTATATTCATCAATGTTACTATTTGCTAAATTTATAGGAACTGGTTTTCGTAATTATGTTCAAGCTATATTGAACATAAGCGCCCAGTACGGAACGCGCGACTCCCATGATCTGATTCTGTCCCGAAAAAAGTTAACAGGAAATGTTATGGTTGCAGAATACAATCGAATAAAGGATCTGCTCACTACTGACTTGTCAAACAAACACTTGGCCATGTGGACCGTCCAGTTTACCCAGAGAAGCTTTCTTTGCTTAAGTGCACATTATATTGATGAATCCTTTTGTTTAAAAACGTCAATATTAGGAGTAAAAGAATTTCTAGAAGAAAAAAAAACTGGCGGTAACAATTTAGAGCAAGTGAAGTATATATTGCTTGAGTATAATTTAGAAAGTAGTTTAAGGAGTAGTGTTATTGTTACTGACAATGGAGCCAACGTGGTTGCCGCCTTCAACACTTATAAGAGACTTTCTTGCGCCGTCATAACTTGAACTTAGTCATGGACGACGTTTTAGAAAAGAATCCCGTTGAAGAAATTAAGACTATTGGAAAAATCAAAAAATCTTGTTAAATATTTTAAGCATTCAGAGCTTAACAAAAAACTGAGCAAATCACTAAAACAAAATATTAAAACGCGTTGGAATTCAGTTTTCATTATGCTTGAAAGCATTTGGGAAGTTAAGGAAGAGATTAAAATGTTACTTTTAACAAAAAATCAACTACAACGTATAGCAGATATTGATTTCACTTTAATGGAATGTTTAATTTCATTTTTAAAACCATTCAAAGATTGTTCTGACAAATTGTCATCTGAAACAGAGCCAACCATTCATATATTTGCTTTATGGTACGAGAAACTAAAAAAAAATTGTGAAATTGAAATATATGACTCCAATGTTATGGAACATGTAAAAGAAAAGACCTTGAACTCTTTAGAGAAGCGTTTTCAGCCAACTTCCGTTCATTTGGTTGGATTATTTTTAAATCCCCCATTCAAAGAATTAAGTTTTTTGCCAGCTGAAAAAAAAAAAATCATGTCTTAGAAACCGTTAAATGCATGATGTCCGAAATTTATGATATGCAAAATGATTCAGTTGAGGACGCGAAAATTGAAAACTCTCCGCCAAATTTGAATCATGAATTTTAAGAGTTTTTGGACAAAAATCAACCAATAAAATGAAAACTTGACGAACCTGACAAAAATGCAAATGACTTAGAAATTGATAAATATTATGCCACACGCTATAATTCAAACTTGTCAATCTTAAATTTTTGGCAGGAGGCAACGAACCTTAAATTGTTGCAAGTGGTGGCCAAAAATATTTTATGTATTCCGGTAAGCTCTGCAACAAGCGAGCGAGTATTCTCCTCTTCTGGAAAAATTTTAAATGAAAGGCGAACAAGGCTATCAAGCGCAAATCTTGATATGCTCCTTTTCTTATATAAAAACATGTAAAATTTCTGTAAATAATATTGTAATTTTTAAGAATAAAATTGTTGTTATTTTTGAGAAATAAAAAAATTGTAATGTTTGAGAATTAAATTTGTTGTAATTGTTTCGGGCGGGCGGGTTGGGCGCGGGTATGACCATTTTTTTTGCTTTCGGGTACGGATAAAATTTTGAACTTCTGACCGTGGGCGGATCGGGCCGGGTGCAAAAAATTCGGCCCGTGCCCACCTCTAGTTTCCACCGACATGCTTCACTATTTTTTTTGTGTAGCGAGGATCGAATTCTTTACCTGTAAGGAGTCCTACATGCCTGGAATAGTCATTTCTATAATGGCAAATTTTGGTTTCGCCGTTAAATAGGATAATACGCCACTTTTTTACTTTCAGATCCTTCCTAGGTGATGTGGTCTTTAGCAAAATTTTGCATCATCATAAAATTTTTGGTGCGCATCAATTTCAACCATTTTTTCGACACAACCTGATAGTTTAGCCATATGTAGTCATCTCCTAATTGAAGAAGCATTATTAATATTATCTATTACAGAAGCAATGACCTTTGAAGATTTGAAAGGGTCTGAAAAGTTGCAATCCTTAATGCGTCGGTCCAGTTCTAGTGTGGTTTTCGATGGACTTCCTCGTGTTCCCTTTTTATTGTGCATCTTTAAAGCATTTTGCAGAGCGTTAAGAGATCTGTTCATCAGTTTCGCAATTTCACGCAAAGATTTGCCATTCCTTCGAAGGTTTTTAGCAATTCTGCGTTCCTAACTCGAACAATTAATATTTCGACCCATCTACATATGATATTGCTATTTTTTTTTTACATCAAACATCTGCAGGAAGGTTACTTACTATTTTACAACAATAAAAGAAATCATTCTTATTCCAAACTTTTTTTTTCGGGCTGAAGTAATGGAGTGTACCTATTATTTTCAGCAGCCCCATTTCAGTGGATTGTGACTACTATGAATTTAGGGGGAAATATAATTTTTCTTTTTTTTTTTTGGCATGCATCATATGGCCAGATTGCTCTCTTAAAGTTACCATCCAATTTTTTTAAAAAATATCAAAAATGAATTAGTTATGACAGAATCTTCAAAAAATTTTTGGTGTACTTATTATTTTCATCATGAGTGTATGTATGTCTGTGTGTGTGCGTGTGTGTATGCGAATAATTATTGAAATATCAGTTGCTCGAAGGGTTCAGGGGATCTCGTAGTCAAGCACTCTCGACTAGAGCTTTCTTGTTTTGAAATAAATTTATTTTGTTTTGGTTAACAAATTAAAACGTTTTATGTTAAACCGTATTACAAACATGGCAACCGTAAAAAATAATAAACAAAATTTTTTTTCTCCTCCTAGTTAAAGCGTCCTCCGGGTACAGCGACGTAAAATCGTCGGTCCCTTGAGTGTCGCTGTAACCGGACTCTACTGCATTTCCAAACTTTTATATATTTTCTATTCTATCAAATAACGTGATATACATGTATATAGTTCTAAAATTTCAAGAGACGTTGAAACGAATAAATGAATATGGCTATACACTGCGCGTCATCAGGTTAGCGCCCCCCTTTACACTCAACTTCAAAGCTAAATAAAATCTAAACTATCAGAGCTCCATCTTTGAATTTTTTTTACATTATACTCCATTTATTTATCTTTAAAATACAAAAAGAATGGCTACTGTAACAATAAGGATTATTTTTAAATAATTTTTTTTTGCAAAATGTACAAAAAACATGTAACAAAAATTTGGTCATCAGATTAGCGCCCCCTGCGCTAAATTCAATTTATTTAAGTTAATGACCTAAAATAACACCGTATTTTAAGCTATTATTATTTTTAAGTAATATTAGTAGTGCGTAGTGCCGTTTTTTGTTTGAAATTACTTCAAAATTTCGATTAGGAGTGGAATTATAAAGTTGTTCAATAATATTCAAGGATATGGTTGGCCAAGCGTGTTCAATACCTTCGATTAACTCTGTCTTTGCACTATAATGCTTTCCGGACTCATATACTTCCTGACCAACCATCCCCAGACGTTTCCAATGATATTAAGGTCGAGTGAGTATGGTGGCCACTCCATGAGATCAATTTTTTGGCCCTGAATCCAGGACTTCAGGGATTTGGATTTGGATTTGGAGCATTATCATGCTGGGAAATCTAATGCCGGTTTTCAGACAGGTTATAGAAATGCGGAACAGCAATTTTAAACACGGTGTTATAGTCCTATGCGTTCATGCGCGATGTCAAAAATTGAAGCTTACAAGCGCTGTAGTAAGATATTGCACCCTACATCAATGCCACACCACCCCCCCGCCGCAGCGGCTTGGAAACCGTTCCAAATTATGTTCTTCTATGCGTAGGTCATGGATATAATAAATTTAGCCATCAGTTCCTTCCAAATTCAATTTTTCTCATCAGAAAAGCCAACATGCTGCCATTGGATAGACCACGTCATGTTCGCCCGGCCAAAATTAATGCGTATTTCTTTTCTCAGCATATCGACTGGTGTCTTTTTTTTTAACATCTGTTTCTTTAAGTAATTAACTTTCTTAAATGCTCTTTGGACCGTTGATAAGCTCGTCTTAACACCGATTTTATCCCTAATCTTGGTGGTCGATTCATGGGAATTCGAAGCTTCCCGAACTAATGCTCTTCTATTTCCTTCTGAAATCGCTTGATTATTGCCGCTTATATAGTTTTTTCCATAGTTTTCCCTATTTGTAAGAAAATTGCCACTTATTTTTCTGTTTTTTCCTGTTTTTTCAGCAATTTTTTGGTTGCATAGTCTAGATTCAAAGTATGCCTCAATCTTTGATTTTCAATCAAAGATAAAACTGTTTCTTTACCCATACTATAAATATATTGAATGCTTTGAGCTTCACAAAAAATTTGGTGAGTGTAATTGCTAAAATAAGCAAGATAATTACAATTGCTTTTGGGGGCGCTAATCTGATGACGCAAAATAAGTGCACACATTTTTTGCGAAAATAGAAAAGAATAAAAAATAAAACATTACGGGTTTTCACTCGCGCTTTTTTTTTGGTATGAGAGACATCTCATATGATGATAATGAAATAAAAAAAAAAAACCAAGAAGTTGCGTGCAATAGGCAAAGAGAAAAACGTAAAAGAAAATGAGTGTAAGGGGGGGCGCTAACCTGATGACGCGAAGTGTATATAATAGAAATTATGGATATATGGAGTCTGTCATGTCTCTTGCTGCCATTAATAACATACAAATTCAAGAAACAATTATGCTCTAAATTTATATTTTAAATGGGTTCAGGGTATAACAACAACGCAACAGGCGGCTATGGAAAACTTTATTTCAAAGCTCCGATTAAATATTAATTAAAAATTAATTAATTATTAATTTGGGAAACAATACCAAGATACACAGACAAATAAATAAACATTGAATATTCGAATTTGAAAAATGGCAATATAATATACTTTTCCATTCTTAAATAGATCCGGTTGGACGCTTTCAGCGGAGTCGTTATAACCGGATTCTACTGTATATATAATATGCTATTGTTTTCAAATCAGGATTCTTTTGGTGGTTACCAAATTCGACTTAAAGAAATATTTGTATCTTTGAAATTAAGGACTTCATGTTTGAAATCTTGTGCACATCACATTCATAAATACAAATAAATTTGTATCTTTCACTGTCTGATAATCTCATTTTCTTGTATTAGGATTTTAAGGTACGATTTACCGTATATTGAATATTACATCAAAGCATGGATTTTAATGTTTATAATGTTATAATAGCAAACACATGTGTTTAGCTATTTACCACTATCAAAATATATTTTCTTTTTATTTCTTTGTAGTTGATTTAGAACATAGAGAATACAATTAATTAATTTTGCCGGCCTTTAAAGCATAGCAAGAAACAAGAGGATGCGTTTCGCCGATGTTTTATTATGGGTGTCTTTGGTTTGTACGTTTGATAATTAAAAAAGTGTGAAATCTTGCCCTAATTAACGTTCATTTAAACGTAAGAATCCCCAAAAACACATTGAAGTATATAGGGTAACAATATAATATTTCCAATCGAATCTTATAACTATAAATATATACCTATTTTACATTAAAAAAAAATTATTCTAATATTGTATATTGAATATATTTTCATTATATATTTTTATTTTTCTATTTTTTTTTTTCGTACTGTATTTGTATTTGTATAAAGGTAAAGGCAAATAAATGTCTGGATAACTATACTCACAAACAAAATTTAAATATTTTCTTAGAGTTTAATTCGTTGCAGGCGTTGAATATTTTTGTACACTTTTTTCACAACTACTTTACCTTTGTAATTATAAAAAGGTGTAGATCAGAATTGTATCTCTTTTGACCACGAACACACAAACTTTATATGCATGTATGTATGTATGTTATGATTTACACAAAACTAAGTTTTGTCGAATGGTTACTAAGAGTAATATTCTTTTAATTTACACATGGCAAAACATTTCAAAAAGCTCATTTAAAGCATTTACAGTTTGAACAACGTTTACTTTTTTTTATAGATTCAAAACATTTCTAATTTTAGTATTCTGCTTGCTTTGTTCGTGCTACCATCGGAAACGCCATCTTTGTTCTCTTCGTGCGTCATTTACAGTGTTGTATGCTGAGTTTCGATATATAATACTACACTTCGATTATTATTATTATTAGTATTTTTGCTTTCAATGAACTATATCCACTAACCAGAGAACACATAGACTAGACATGTAGAACAAACTTTTTCAACACCGAAAATATGCGCTGAAGAGACCGGACAACTTCGTATTTGGTCGGCTCGGTCGTTTGAGGCTCAAGCAGTGAAAATAAGGCACGACAAAATCAGTGCGCTGCGACTGCTGCCACGAAATGCACACATTATCCTTTTCAAATGAGAATTCAGTCCATAGTGTCGAAGAATTTGGTCTAGAAGGCCGATCCATAACATAAATAGGGCAATGTCCAGTCCTGGTTGATCTAGAACTGTCCAAGGAGCTAAAAAAATCCTAATTTAAGAATTGTTGGGTAATAAAGTCATTGAAAGTGAAGTGCACGAAATAAGGTAAGAAATGGAAAAGGCAAGTTATTATAGCTTTCTTTAGTTTTAAATGTTATTTGTTAGAACACAAATATAAAGAAGTGCGTTAATACATAATGAATGACTGATAAATAAGACTCCACTATACCGCTGCACGAAATAAGCTGTGAGCCACTGTATATACATTGTATGTACATTTAATTGTGTGTACGCATTGGATGCGATGATCACAATTTTGGGATATCCTTTGTAGAAGCATTTGTATGTCTATATGTCTTTACAAGTGCGCGTGTGTGTGTCTTTGTTAAACATTGGTATATGCCTATCTCATCTTAGAATGGTGTGAACATTTATGTTTAAGTACCTGATTATTGGTATTATAGGATCTACTGCTTTTCCTTTTTTTGGCTCAGAGATATAGATGTTAGGTAATTTTTCATATTCCCAGCTGTTTTTTTTTAATAATTACTAGTTATTTACTTGTCAATTTAATGCTAAGAGAAGGTTTTCGAGACTGACATGTCACACACAAAATCAAACCATTAACCAGATAATACATAGACTGGACACGCACAACAAAATTGTTTACAGCCGAAAATGTTAAGTTTAACCACTGTACTTCGTATTTGCTCGGCTCGGTCGTTGGAGGCTTGTGCAGTGTATATACTGCGCGACGAGAACAGTGCGCTGCAAGCTCTCAAACGAAATGGTCCCGTTCTTATATGGAGCACAGATCTGGGCTATTTATCCTATACTATTCTCTCTCTCTCTCTCTCTCTCTCTCTCTCTCTCTCTCTCTCACTCTATCTCTATCCTCTTTATGGTCTCGCAAATCAACAAACTCATAATAGGAAAAATATGGGCAAATTTTGCACGGGCAGCAAGAGTACAGTATTTTCCCTGCTCGAACCTCCAGCGACCGTGCCGAGCTAATACGTATAGTGTTAGTATAGTGGTCCAACTTAGCATTTTCGGCTGTAAAAAAATTGTTTCGCGGGTCCAGTCTATGTGTTATCTGGTTAGTGATCAAATCCATAGTAAAGATGTAGCACTAACCAGAGAACACATAGACTAGACATGTAGAACAAACTTTTTCAACACCGAAAAAATCCGCTGAAGAGACCGGACAACTTCGTATTTAGTCGGCTCGGTCGTTTGAGGCTATGCTCACTCTCTCTCTCTCTCTCTCTCTCTCTCTATGGTCTCTCAAATAGCAGCAGTGCTCAGAAATTGAAAATTGTTCGCGACGATCCCAGCTCTTTCCTTTTGAGTGAAGGGTATACCGAAATCATAAAAGCGTTTGTCACGCTCATGCAAACAAAATGTAAGCGTTTCGATGGTTATTCGTAGGAAGGGTAGGAAAGCGTTGATACGCATAAAGAATATGATTTCGCGACGAGCAAGCACACACACACACACTTACAGTCTCTGGAAACATGTGTGAGCATTTGTGGCCTGTGTGCGTAACTCTTACTGCCTGAGCAAATTGTAATTCCCAAAATTTACCGTTGATTGGCCTTTGAGGGACCACATACATTTGCATACATATGTGTATGTATGTATGAGATGGGATAATAATTGTCTGGCGATTCAGTAGTTTGTCAATTTTGTATTGTTTGAATTGTAGAGTGACTGTCAAATAAGCTTTTATGACTTAATCAGTAATTTTGGCAGTAAAGATCATTGTGCCACTGGTTGGTTGGTGTTACGGATATCCACTTCACGCAAATGTATATGTACATATTTACGTACATTTATATACTAATTTATCTAATATATACATATATATAATTATAATTAAATATTTTATTCAAATTTCAACCGAAAAAATTTTATCGGGGTACACTTATATGTTTATTAAATGCTTTACAATATATTGGCTAGTAGACTATAAAACTTGAAATGAAATACGCATGTCGAAATTACTGATTAAGTCATAAAGGCTCATTTGACAGTCACTCTACAATTCAAACTATACAAAATTGACAAACTACTGAATCGCCAGACAATTATTATCCCATCTCATACATACATACACATATGTATGCATATGTATGTGGTCCCTCAAAGGCCAATCAACGGTAAATTTTGGGCATTACAATTTGCTCAGGCAGCAAGAGTTACGCACACAGGCCACAAATGCTCACACATGTTTCTAGAGACTGCAAGTGTGTGTGTGCTTGCCCGTCGCGAAATCATATTCTTTATGCGTATCAACGCTTCCTACCCTTCCCACGAATAACCATCGAAACGCTTACATTTTGTTTGCATGAGCGTGACAAACGCTTTTATGATTTCGGTATACCCTTCACTCAAAAGGAAAGAGCTGGGATCGTCGCGAACAATTTTCAATTTCTGTGTGCTGCTGCTATTTTAGAGACCATAGTGAGAGATAGAGTGAGAGAGAGAGTAGGACAAATAGAGCATAGCCGTGCTTCATATAGGAATAGCACCATTTCGTTTGAGCGCTTGAAGCACACTGATTTTGTCGTGCAATATTTTCACTGCTTGAGCCTCAAGAGACTGAGCCGAGCAAATACGAAGTTGTGTAGTCTCCTCAGCGCATTTTTTCGTCGGTGAAAAAATTGGTTCTAGATGTCTAGTCTATGTGTTTTCTGGTTAGTGATATTAGCTTATTTTTCAGCTAACTGTTTCTGGGATTTAGCTTATTTTTGTTTATTTTTTGTCCTAATTCGGCTATTTTTTCTCGGGGAAAAACGGCAGCTCTGCTTGGTAGTGGTAGAAAACAATTAGTGTAAACACAAATTCTTATGCAGATTCATAGCAATAATTATGTCCTATTTCAATGTTTCAATGTGAATGTCAATTTTTTCGATAAGATTCATTAGTTATACTCACCAAACAAAAAGTCAGTTACCCCAGGGTGGCAACCTCAAACGATTCGCGGCATTTTTCTGAAACTAACCGGGGTTAAAATGGAAGATTTCGAAAAGATTGAAAAAATAGGTGAAGGTACCTATGGTGTTGTGTATAAGGGCCGAAACCGTTTAACTGGTCAAATTGTTGCCATGAAAAAGATTAGGTTGGAGTCTGACGATGAAGGAGTACCATCTACAGCAATAAGGTCTGCAAACTAAAATGTGTTTTTCAAATATTTCCTAAAAATTTAAATTTTTTTACAGAGAAATTTCATTACTTAAGGAACTTAAGCACCGTAATATTGTGTGCTTGGAAGACGTACTAATGGAAGAAAACCGTATATACTTGATATTTGAATTTCTATCAATGGACCTTAAAAAGTATATGGACTCACTTCCTCCGGAGAAACACCTCAGTAGTCAACTGGTGAAAAGTTATTTATATCAAATAACGGACGCTATATTGTTTTGTCATCGGCGTCGGGTTCTCCATCGTGATTTAAAGCCGCAAAATCTCTTAATTGACAGAAATGGCATAATCAAAGTAGCTGATTTTGGACTCGGTAGATCTTTCGGTATACCCGTACGCATTTACACCCATGAAATTGTTACACTTTGGTATAGAGCTCCAGAGGTACTATTGGGCTCTCCACGATACTCATGTCCCGTTGACATTTGGTCCATTGGATGTATATTTGCAGAAATGGCTACTAGGAAGCCGCTATTTCAAGGTGATTCGGAAATCGACCAGTTATTTCGAATGTTCAGGTAAATTTTGGATAAAAGCTTCTTAATATTGATACGAAATCTTCAATTATGAGAGATCTATTAACTATTCATGATTTTGATTATCAAACATGATATGAATTATAGTGTGGCCATTAATTGTTTGCAAACCAAAAACCAAAAAGTTCTGCAAGTCTCATCATACTTTATTAGGAAAGGTGCTTGTTATATCCTGAACCCATTAAAAATGAGAAATCAGGGTATAATTGTTTTGTTAAAATGTATGTAACACCACAAAGTATATATATTATTATGTTTGTCCGACTCTCTCTCTATGGTTTCTCAAATCATCAAGCTCAGCAGCGCACAAAAATTGAAATTTGTTCGCGACGATCCCAGATTTTTCCTTTTGAGTGAAGAGTATACTGAAACCTTAAAAGCGTTTGCCACATTCATGCAAACAAAATGTTAGCATTTCGATATTGATTTATGGGAAGAGTATGAAAGTATTGATGCGCATAAAGAATATGATTTCGCGATGGGCATGCACACACACTTGCAATACCTTGCTCTATGTCTGAGCAATTGTGGCCTGTGTGCATAGTAGTAAAGTATGAATTTAGGCACAAGTTTTCATCCAAAAGTATTGGCACAAAAGTTGGGCTGTCGAAAATATATCGATATTTTTGTTTTAAAATATATTTATATCGGGATATTTTTTTTTTGGCGAAATATCTACAATTTTTTTTTCGTTATCGTTACTCAATGCTACTCGTTATCATTTATCAATGAACCAAGCGCAAAGTAAAACAAGTAAGAAAACTCTAGTCGAGAGTGCTCGACTAAATACTACTCTGAACCCAACTAATAAAAATGCCCATTTACTGTGGCTAAAATTTCAATTTCGATGTATTTAAAAATATAAATGAAATACAAGACTCACTTAATAAAATATAAAAGTATTTTTAACCAATAAAAATAAGTTAACATAAGTTGCACCGCTCGGGATTGGAACCCGCGACTTCTCGATCGAGTGTCACGCAGCTACTCACTACGCCACCTCACTTTCGGAAGCCGCTTTGGCAAAACTGAAATAGATTCACTGCTGCAGCGCCATCTAGCAAAACTAAACCAAACTAACTGCTGATGTGATTCTAAGAATCTGGTAGAATAACCAAACTTTTAAAAACGCACATTTAGTATGGTTAAAATTTCGATTTCGGTGGATTTAAAAATATAAATTAAATGGAAAACTCATTTATGAAAATATAAAAATATTTTGAAACCATTAAAAAAAATTAACATCTGCTGCACCGATCTGGATTCGATCCGCGACTTCTCGATCGAGTGTCATGCCGCTAACACACTACGCCACCTCACTTCTGGAAGCGGCGCTGGCAAAAATCAAATAGATTCACTGCAGCAGCATCATCTACCAAAACTAAACCAAACTAACAGCTGATGTGATTCAAAGAATGTTCCAGAAGAAGTTTGAATGTATGTGTGCACACGTATACGATGCTGTTGTAGCTCCTGCACGTACGTTTGTTAATTGGCCAAATATTTGATGATTTTTAATTAATTTTTGACTTAATGGAATTTAATGAAACTTTCAGCATATGATCTACATATTATATTGAATATTTGAGAAATTTAAAAAAATTAAAAATCATTCACAATTAGCTGTAGTGGCATCTGACTCGAACTTGAATGTTTTTATTCGATAAAAACATAACGGGCTGATTTATCGAATTTTAAAAGCAAACTCGACATCCGCGCTGTAATTGTATGTAACAGGCAGAAGGAAGCGTGGCAGACTTCATAAAGTATATATATTCTTGATCAGGGCGACGAGCGGAGTCGATTTGGCCCTGTCCGCATGTATTTATTTATTTATTTATTTATTTCTTAAGGATATTGACAACAATGAGAGGCAATTTAAATTAAAAAAGCCTAAACAAAGTACAGGATATAATTTCAATAGTAACACCGACCCGATGGGGGTATTTTATTTGCGAGTATGAACGCGTCGATTTCAGAAGATATAAGAACTAGAGATTATAAATTCTTTTTTTTTTTATACCGTGAACCCATTTTCAATGGGAAAACAGGGGATAATGGTTTTGTTAAAAGTATGTTGGCTTCGTCTAGTGTTGCAAATATTGCATCTAGATGTTTGGCGTGCTCGCTTTCGGACCAACTAAAGACGACAATATCGTCGATGTAGACGTAGCATATTTTTCCTATATGATCCCTTAGGATATCGTCTAACGTTCTTTGGTAAATGGGCGGGGAGAAGATATAAGAGTTAGAACTTGAAATTTTTTTTCCTAGGTCCGTGTATATCACGCGCATATCGAGTATTGCTTTAAATATCGATAAATTGCCCCGTTATCATCATCGAAAACCAGCAATCAATTTATAAGTCGTACCTATTTAAAGCTAGTGTCGCCAAATTTTTAATGTAGATTTATATCTACTTTATGGAATTTCGATTTTTGGCAAAATTTACCCCCCATCCCTCATTCACCCGCTCAACAACATATTTGTAAAAGGCTTATTTCAGAAACTGGACACTTGTGATTTGGCAAATCATGAAGATAGTCTATCCACAAGTCATTAAACAATTAAGTTTCCATAGCTAGCCACCACTGCAGCCAATGCATGTTTATGACTTTGATGGTGTCTAGTTGCGTATTAATCTTTATTCTTCTGAGCCTGGGTTTATATACCCAGACTCATGCATAATTTCAACCCTTAAATCTAGAGTTTGTGAGGCTCCGCGTGGGTCTATTAGCCATTCTTATCCTATCGTTGAGGTTGTAAGGCTCAGCGTTCGTCTCTTACATATCTGGTTGGTGTCCATTTGTCTATTTATAGAGTCCGTACATGTGAACCTTATCTTTTCCCAGCGCACTACCTGCTAGTCGTTGAGTGCGTCGGAGATATGAAAATATACGAAGAAACAATCATTTCGCTTCAAGCACTCGACCGACATGGTCAAATGTTGAAAAAATATCCCTCTATGCTTCACGTTTGCCTTGCTCTCTCTCTCGATGCTCTCGGGTCTCTCAAATATGTATGTATATGTATGTATGCATGTGAGCACAAACAGCAGCTCACGAAATTTGAAATTTCTTCGCAGCAAGAACCCATATCTTCTCTTCTGTGTGAAGAGTATACCGAACTTTTCAAACCGTTTGCCAAGCTCCTACAAAATATTTGCGTTTTCGTTATTATTTGTGGGAAGGGTATGAAAGCGTTGGTGCTCATAATGAAAATGCTTTCGCGACGAGCGTGCACTCACACACTCTCCCTTGCTACATGTACTAGGAGCATTTGTATGCCTGTGTGCGAGGGTTCTTCTGCCTGTAGCAATTTTGAAGCCCAGCAGTTGCATTTGGTCGATCTTGTGAAGTGCTCACATACATATGAGAGAGCATTGAGAGAGAGAGAGAGAGAGAGAGAGAGAGAGCAAGGGAAACATTGAGCACAGATGTATCTATTGTTCAACAGTCGACCATCTCGGCCGAGCGCATGAAGCGAAATGAAAAAAAGTGTGCAAAACGCTTTACACTACTTGTCCGGTCTATGTGTTCTGTAGTTAGTGGTATTATGAATATATATTAAGTTTATTTATATGTACAAATACATAAATATATGGTGACACATATAAATGTCGCAATTCGGGCACTATAAATGCCGATTGCCACGCCCCTAGTGGCTGTAGAGTCTTCAACTTTGGCCAGTTCTCAGAAAATTTAATTTTTAATTCTTACGTTCAAAATATGTGAAAATTACAGGGTATTTTTTAATATGCCATGCCCCTAAAGAGGCGTCAAAATTATTTGGGGCATCGATAGAGGAGGCTACCAGTAGCTCAACTAAATCTGTTCGCGATATACACACTTACAGTCCCATGCTACCACGTATAATCATCATATTATGTCAGTATGCAAACTTGTCACCCAGATCACGCCACTTTACCGTTTTTATGGGCACGAGCGACAGAAAGGCCCCGCTCCAGAGCCGAACAGGGCCCGTTACCACCCGAAGCAGGGCCTATGGCTGGGCTATAAAAGGTCACCGGCGGCTCTATACGAGGAGTTAAAAATCTGAGTTTGGAGTTACGTGTAGAGAGTCAAAGTGACACAGTAAAGTGAAAATCAACGCGAGTCGCAAATCAAGACTCCCAGGACATCGTGGGAACAGCAAGAACATCGTGGGAGTCCTTGCAACGAATAAAGAGGCAAGCAGGATCGTCAGCGGCACCAACAAGGACATTGGTGCATACCAGCGGCTTAAGCGAGGCCTGCACATCTGAGTAAGTTTACGTAGCTGATCGCAAGAGAAGTGTTGTGAGTGAAACGAAACTAGTTTTACACTGTGAGCGAGTGGAATAGTAGGAGAGGCCTGTATATCTGAGCGAACCGCCAGAGTTTACAGAGCGAGGTCCTGGCGTTTCCCGAATCGTCCCGGTGAACTAGCGTGTTTTAGCACAACACTCTCCCAGCCGGAGTGCATTGAACCAGCGCTCAGTAGGTGTGCTTCTCTACAGCCAACCAGCGAACCAGCATAAATTTAAGTGACGTGTAAATTTCAAACTTATTTAAGAAAATATACATTTACGCTATGAAACCTAAATCACAAGTGACTAATTAATATAGCAGGAACTTCAACAAATAAATTTGTTGGCACGAATCCACAGTCAGCTGAAACTAGCCCAGCTTAGACTCGGGATTAACCGAAGGCTCGTTACAGTATGTATTAAGTTATACAAAACAAAATATTGCAAAAATCTTCAATTTTAAAAAATTATATAAGAAAAAAAAAAAAAGAAAACGTCATTTTGCTGAACAAAATTATTTGGAGCTGAGTATTTATTTAAATTTTTTTTTATACCCCGAACCCATTTTCAATGGGAAATCGGTATAATGGTTTTCTTGATATGTATGTAACAGGGAGAAGGAGGCGTGGCAGACCCCACAAAGTATATATATTCTGTCTTTCCGTCTGTCCTTCCGTCTGTCCGTATGTATAAACGCGTCGATTTCAGAAGATATAAGAGCTAGAGACTTCAAAATTTTTTTAAATGTCCGTATTTACAGCGCGGATATCGAGTTTATCATTAAAAATCGATAGCTCATGCGAACTTTATCGAAAACCAGTTATAAAATTATATCTTCTACACTTTTATTGCTAGTCTCCAAATTTTTAATGTATGCTTATTGGAATTTATGCAATTTCGGTTTTTGTGTTTTTGTGTGTGTATGTGTTTGTGTACGTGTGTGTGTATGTGTGTGTGTGTGTATGTGTCTGTGTGTGTATGTGTATGCGTGTGCTCGTATGTATGCCTGTGTGTGCGTGCGTGTGTGTGCGTGTTTCTTGTGTACAAATTATTGAAATAGCTATTGCTCCAAGGGTTCAGGGGATCTCGTAGTCGAGCAGTCTCGACTAGAGCTATCTTACTTGTTGTGAGGTGTATTTGTTACAAATTAAGTACTTTACGTAGTCTCTGTTTTCTGAAGGTTTATTTTAATGGTCGATTTTTTTTTTTCCAAATTTGTTTTACAGAATTCTCAAAACGCCTACAGAAGATATATGGCCAGGTGTAACATCGCTTCCAGATTACAAAAATACATTCCCATGTTGGTCAACAAATCAATTAACTAGTCAGCTTAAAAATCTCGACTCAGACGGTATTGACCTTATTCAGAGAATGTTGATTTATGATCCAGTGCATCGGATTTCAGCGAAGGATATTTTGGATCATCCGTACTTTAATGGATTTAAAATTGATTGGCCTATATCTTAGGTGTGTTTATACGAAAAAAAAAAAACTAAAAAAACAAAAGCAAAAACGTAATCTTTCAAATATAATGTGAATAGTTTTAAGCCTTATAAATATATACATACATACATACAGTTTGGAAAGCAACTTTCTATACTCGAGCCCTCTGGGAGCCCTCTACAATAAGGTTCCCATTATATCAATAAACAATTGATTACATAAGTTTTACTTGGGACTACTCAACTAAGAGGGGATCTCTAAAACCTTCCAGGAATTGATATTTCAATAATTCCTCGCTTTTCTGTTTACAGAAGAAATATCACATGCACATGTATACAGACATATGAATGTACATAGACACGCATGCATAAACACACGTACATAGAGTTTGGCATAGAGTTTGGCCTTCCTATGGGAACTTAATTGTTAAATAACTGTTCTTGTATATGGGATACACTTTTTCAGCTCGTAATAATAACATTCATAAATACATACATACATACATACATACATATGTATGTATTTATACCAAATTAGAAATCTCTACTACTTGAATTATTGTTTTTGCATGTTTTCAGAGAAGGCGGTGGATTTTCGATAACAAAAAAAAAAAAACATGTAAGAAAAGTCTAGTCGAGACTGCTCGACTACGAGATCGAGCAATAGCTATTTCAATAGTTTTTCGCGCCTTTCTACACAAGACACACACACACGCACACATACACACACACACACACATATACACACACGCATACACACACACACACATACACACACACACACATACACACACACATACACACACACACACAGGAGTTCGAGTTGCGTTTTCGTGGAGTACGGTCGACGTCATCGTGATCCATCGTGGACAATAGCTTGATCTGTGTTTTTCCCTGTGAAAGTGGAAAGAACTGTAGACAGCGACGGCAAAAAATCTATCAAAGACTTACTCCGCGGCGGTCTCGCGGAGTACCCCGGTACAATCCGGTGGTGCAAGAGAGGGGGGCAATAGCGTCACTGTTTTTGGCGTCAGGATTTGTCACATTAGGCGTCACATTTGTGCAAATAATAAAAAATCAGGTGCATTCACTCTAACAGCTGTTAGTAGTGCTGGAAATTGCAGCGGACAATCAGCTGCTCACTAACTTTGGTGAGTTGCTAAGTCTCAGCAAAGACAGCAACCTAGCTGCTGGTGTGAGGTAGCAGGTATTAAAAGTAGTGCATACTTTCGGGCTCTTGCTGTAGTTAAGTTGAGTTTAAGTTACTGCGGTCTCTAAACTCAAATTATATTAGTAGGCAGTAGGCCACTACAGGCTTCACGCCGTGGTAGTCGGAGCAATATGGAGGCCATGATGGAGGAGGAGCTGCAAGCTTTCGTGCGCCGTTCCTCGTTGCAGCGATCGCCGCAGCAATAACAGAGGGCGTTGCCGCAGCCGTCGACTTGTAATCAGCCTCCAGCGGCTGAGTGCCAGGCACCCAAGTCTTTAAAAGAAGCGTTAGCTCAAATAGGAGTTACGCTCGAGGGTTTGTCTGCCCTATTTGGGTGGCAGCAGCATATAAATGCACTAATGAGAGAGGAGCTGGCTAGGCTGGTCAGTCTCCACAAGACGGCCGAAGCGTTCTGCAACCGACCGGTCAAAGACTGCGAGGTGCAGACCACGCTGGTCAAGAAAGTAGCTGAGAAGGCTACTTCGAGGGAAGTTGCCACTGAGCAGAGGAAAACTCCCTCGAAAAAGCCGAGGCACAATAAAAGCGCAGCAAACCCAATAGAGCCAATGGCTCTACGGGCTGCAGCCGATAAAACCAACCAGGCAGGTCGACAGACGAGTTCGAACAGCTGGACGGTTCTTAAGGGACGCAAGCCGCTGCAAAAACGTTCCAAAAGTGACGCCATCGCGGTTTCAGGTGTAGGTGGTTGCAGCTATGCGGACATGCTTCGCGTAGTGAAGAGCGACCCAAATTAAAAGCATCTGAGCGGCGACGTCCAAGGTATTAGAAAGACAGCTAAGGGGGACCTCTTGTTGCAACTTAGTAGGAAGCCGGAGCATAGCGCTGAGGCTCTGCACGAAGCTGTAGGCAAAGCCTTGGGTGACCGAGCGGTAGTTAAAACACTTACCGAATCGGCTCAAACTGAGATTCGGGACCTAGATGAGTTAGCAAGCAAAGAGGAGATCTTGGAGGCAATTAGGGTGGAGTTGAAGGATAGCTCACTCCCCATTGAGGCTATCAAATCGCTTCGGCCAGTTTTTGGTGGACAGCAAAGAGCTACGGTTGCTCTTCCAATTGGGAAAGCTAAAACTCTGCTCGAGCTGTCCAAAATTAGAATAGGATGGGTAGTATGCCGTATCCGAGCTGTGGAACAGCCTAAACGCAGTTTCAAGTGCCTCGATTACGGTCATATGGCAGCGAACTGTCGCAGTGACTGTGACCTAAAGGGCGCCTGTTTCAGGTGTGAAGACATGGGTCACAGTGCAAAAGCATGCACCAAGCCACCAAAATGTAGCCTCTGCATCCGGAAAGATGAAAAGCCGACGGACCATTCAGCAGGCAGCTTCAAGTGCCCATCCTACCGTGAAGCTGCTCGTAAAATGAAATGTTAAGGTTCTTGCAGCTTAACTTAAATCATTGTATTGCTGCCCAAGATCTTCTAGAGCAGACCATTAGGGAAAAATGTATAGACGTAGCTTTTCTCAGTGAGCCCCACCACTGTATAACCAGCTGCCCTAGGACATGGTCAACAGACGTTCATGGCAAAGCTGCGTTGTGGGTATGCGGCAACTCAACGAACGTACTTTCGAATGATAAGTCATTCAATGGGTTCATACGCGGCCGATATGGTAACTTATGGCTTTACAGTTGCTATCTGGCCCCCAGCATGCAGCTCAGTGAATTCACGACGGTGCTCGACGAGCTTGCCGAGGATGCAAGGGGTCGGAAGGCCATTATAGCTGGAGATTTTAACTCCTGGGCGTTAGAATGGGGTAGCCTCACAACAAACGTCAGAGGTCGTATCCTACTGGAGATCTTCGCGATACTAGATGTTGCACTGCTCAACACTGGCCACGAGTACACCTTCAGTCGGGCGGGATACGGATCTGTTATCGACATTACTTTTGTCACTTCATCCCTCTTTCGGGGAGCAACATGGAGCCATTGCGATAGCTATACGGGCAGCGATCATACGGCACTTCTATTCACAATAGGTGAGCCACCTGCCAGGGCGTCAACCTTGTGGAGGGAATCGTATCGGCTGGATACTTTTGATCCCGCGGCTTTTTCAGAGGCCATTCAGTCTCTGGGTACAATTGGTAATGCTGAGGCCAGAGCATGCCAAATGGTAGCCCAAATACAGTGTGCCTGCAATAGCAGCATGTTACGTCGCAAGCAGTTCACGCGACAACAAGAGCCTACGTATTGGTGGAATGCACAAATAGGTGACATTCGTCGCAAATGCATCCAGGCGAGAAGAAGCTACATTTTTTGAGAAACAATTGGCTTACCAGGAGGCTAGAAAAAACCACCGGATGAGCCTTCTTCATACAGACGATCTGTCTCTTAGACACCATGGGAAAGGTGTTTGAGAAATTGATCTGCTCTAGACTGGAGACTGCGATTACTAGCGCCGGAGGCCTGTCACCAAATCAATTTGGATTCCGGAAGGCCCGGTCAACAACGGATGCGCTAAACAAAGTTGTTGGTCTGGCCACTTCCGCCATCAATGGCACAAGATGGAAGAATGGGACGAAGCAGTACTGCATTATTGCGACCCTGGACGTAAAGAATGCCTTCAATACAGTTAGTTGGGATATGATACTGAATGCGCTGTCACAATATAATATCCCTAAATATCTTAAAGAAACAATAAAGAGTTACTTCAGAGGAAGAACACTGGTATACAATACGAGTGAGGGTCCCGAAACTCATACAGTGTCAGCTGGAGTACCCCAAGGTTCTGTGCTGGGACCTCTCCTATGGAATATCATGTACGACGGCGTACTGCGCTTGGAACTACCAGCAGGTGCGCACACCATTGGCTTTGCTGATGATGTAGCTGTCGTAGCCATAGGAAAGGAACTCAAAGATACAGAGGATATGTGCAGCGAAAGTATCAATCGCATACGAAGCTGGTTGACTGGAGCTGGGCTCGAGCTAGCGGCACACAAAACTGAAGTTGTCCTAGTCAGCAGTCGCAAAAGAGTGGAAACTGCCAATATAAAGATCGGTAGCGTTACCATTGCGTCAAAGAGGGCGATAAAGTATCTTGGTGTCATGATAGACACAAGATTAACTTTCCGCGAGTACTTAGAGTATGTGCATAAAAAGGCAGCTGATTCTTGTAGAGCTCTCTCGAGAATTATGCTTAACACGCGGGGACCTAAACAGCAACGACGTCTCCTTCTAATGAGCGTCATTAGGTCCGTCATCCTCTATGCTGCGCCAATATGGGCAAGAGCGATGGCAACGCCGAGCTACAGCCGGGGCATTTGCGCGATCTACAGACTGAGCGCAATCAGAGTCAGCTGCGCTTTCAGGGCTATCTCCGATGACGCGGCGCTCGTCATAGCTGGTATGGTACCATTGGAGTACTTGGTCGCCGAAGCCGTGGAGCGGAATTCGCACGCGCCTGCGAGACACAACGCTATCAGGGCGAACAGCATTGCACGATGGCAAAGAAAGTGGAATAGCTCAGCTAAAGGGCGGTGGACGCACAAGCTCATCCCGGAGCTTGAACGGCGAAGTAAACTTCTACCTTACGCAGATCCTCTCTGGACATGGATGCTTTCGGAGCTATTTGAAGCGCTTTGGCCACGAGGAATCTGACGAGTGCCCCTGGTGCGAGCGAGGGCATGTGGAAGACGCCAACCACATTCTTTTCGAATGTGGACGGTTCCTGGAGGAGAGGCGTCGTCTGGAAGAGGCAGTGGGCCGCTCCATCAGAGCGGACAACATAGTCAACGCCATGCTGGAATCGGAGGAAGCTTGGGAACTAACAAGCACCTTCGCAGCCACAGTGATGATGGAGCTCCGCAGAGTCGAGCGAATGAGAAGACGAGCTGTCCCAGGCTAATGTAGCGCACAGTGCTTGCGAAGCAATGCTTTACGGCCGTCCCGCAAGCATAGCGCACTATCCTAGCCACCACGCAACTTGCAACTTGTATTATAAAGATTGTCAATAAACGAATATAAAAAAAAACACACACACACAGACACACACACATACACACACACACATATATACACATACACACACACACACATATATATACACACTCACACAAACACCCACGCCTAAACACGCATTGGCTGCAAGGTGCGCTTGCTATGAGAACTTAATTGTTTAATAAATTTTTTTGTGGACATACGATCTTCATGTTTCAGATTATGATCATAACGGATATACATGTATTTGCCAAAGCACAAGTCTCTAATATTTGAAATACGCCTTTTACAAATACATAGGTGAGGGGGTGGATATAGGGGTGGGGGGTAAATTCTAACAAAAACCGAACTTGTATAAATTGCATATAAATCTACATTAAAAATTTGGAGACTTTAGTTTTAAAGTTTAGTAGATGTAATTTTATAACTGATTTTCGATAAGGTATTTAGCGATATACACGGACATTTTACAAATAAATTTAGGTCTCTAGCTCTTGTATTTTCTGAAATCGACGCGTTCAAACATACTGCCAGACGGAAAGACGGACGGACAGATAGACAGACGGACGGACAGGGCTAAATCAACTCTGATCGTCGCCCTGATCAAGAATATACTGTAGAATCCGGTTATAGCGACACTCAAGGGACCGTCGATTTTACGTCGCTATACCCAGACGCTATACCCTTTAACCAGAGAGAGTAAAAATGTTAGTTTTTTAATTTTTTTATGGTTGCCATTTTCGTAATAGCTTTTACTATAAAAAAAATTTAAATTTTTGATTAAAACAACCATTTTTTATAAACTTATTTCAATAACATGGCTTAGAAACATTTTTGTGACGTTGGCATCGTTCTTTGTCTCTCTCCCTCTCTCTGTCTTAGCAGCATTTGTGGCGTTGCTTCGCACACAAGCAAGGGTACTGATCACTGATCAATACATGCATGTATACATTTCTAACAGAGTCTTTTTATGCTGAAATTTGTTGTCATTATTTCGGGATTTTTTGTTATCACGTTGTAATAACCGGTGATTGACTCAAAAATATGAAAAAAATCGTCGGCATAAGCGGATTGTCGTTAAAAGCGGAGACGTACTAAGCGGAGGTCCTTTCATGTAAGTTTGTATGGGGACCAACCAAGACTTCGAATTTTCGTCGACATAACCGGTTGGACGCTTTAAGCGGAGTCGTTATAACCGGATTCTACTGTATATACTTTGTGGGGTCTGTTACATACATTTCAACAAAGCCATTATACCCTGATTTCCCATTTTCAATGGGTTCAGGATATAACAAGTAAGAAAGCTGTAGTCGAGACTGCTCGACTACGAGATCCCCTGAACTCTTCGAGCAACACCTATTTCAATCATTTTTCGCGTCTCTCTGCTTACACAAGAAATACACATACGCACGAGATCGAGCTGCGTTTTCGTGGAGTGCAGTCGATGTTACCGTGCAATGGCGTCATTTTTTTAGCGTCAGGGCTTACCTCTCTTCTGTTGTTTATAAGCGAGAAAATATTTGCCACTTTAGGCATCACACCTGCGTAAATAATAAAAATTATCTGCATTCACTCTAACAGCTGTTAGTAGTAGAAATTGCAGTGGACAATCCGCTGCTCACTAACTTTGGTGCATTGCTAAGTGTTAGCAAAGACAGCTACCTAACATCTGGAGTGAATTAACAGTTGTAAAAATTAAGGCATACTTTCGGGCTCACGTCGTAGCTGATCCTCGCTGTAGCAATCACCGCAGAGGGCGTTGGCGCAGCCGTTGACTTCTAATCAGTCCCCAATGGCCGAGTGTCAGGCACCCAACTCACTAAAAGAAGCGTTAACTCAAATAGGAGTTACCCTAGAGGGTTTGTCTGCCTTATTTGGGGGTCAGTAGCATATAAATGCTTTAATGAGAGAGGAGCTAGCTAGGCTGGTCAATCTCCACAAGACGGCCGAATCGTTCTGTAACCGACCGATTAAAAACTGCAAGGTCCACGCCGCTAAAGAGAGTAGGGGAGAAAGCTCAAGCAAAGAGCATTAGCGCGATAGCAGGTAGCAATACGTCCAAGCGGTCATGAGAAGAAAAATTCATCACAAAAGCCGAGGCCCAATAAAAGCGCAGCGAATCTAAAAGAACCAATGGGGTGCAGCTTAAAATGTAAACCAGGCATGTTGACAGACAAACCCGTACAGCTGGAGTATATAGCATGCTGTATGTGTGTGTATATATGTTTGTATGCATATGCAGAAGGCATATACATTTTAGCGTTTAAGCTGCGACGCGTCGCGACGTGGACAAGAACGTAACAATGCTTACGTTGCAGATCCCACGCTGCAGGCCGGTCTATACATAAGTGACCAATCATATTACGGCACTTATGTATAACTGTTATAATATAAATAAAGCAACAAATGTTGTGAGCATGATACTCTTACATATATATATTTCGGGCATATGTCAACTTCATATATTGTATACATTACAATACTGTGAGCATATGCTTATATGTCATACAACATACTACAGGGCGACCGAGCGGTAGCTAAAACACCGAATCGGATCAGATTGAGATCCGTGGTCTAGATGAGTTAGCAAGCATTGAGAGATCTTGGAGGCAATTAGGGTGAAGTTGAAGGATAGTTCACTCCCCACTGAGGTTATCAAATCGCTTCGGCCAGCTTTTGGTGGAAAGCAAAGAGTTACGGTTGCTCTTCCAGATGGGAGAGCCAAAACTCTGCTCGAGCTGTCCAAAATTAGAATAAGATGGGTACCTGAGCCGTCGACCAGCAGGCAACTCAACGAATGCACTTTCGAAGAATTCATGGAATGGGTTCGTACGTGGCCGATATGGTAACTTATGGCTCTACAGTTGCTACCTGTCCCGCAGCATGCAAGTTCAGTGAATTCATAATGGTGATTGACGAGTTTATCGAGGATGCTAGGGGTCGGAGGCTATTATAGCCAGAGATTTTAATTTATGTGCTTTAAAATGGGGTAACCACGCAACAAATGCTAGAGGCCGTATCCAACTGGGGCTCTGCGGGACACTGGATGTAGCACTGCTCAACGCTGGCCATGAGTTCACCTTCAGTTTGACTGAATACGGATCTGTAATTGACATTACTTTTGTCACTTCATTCTTCTTTCGGGAAGCAACATGGAGACATAGCGATAGCTATACGGGCAGCGATCATTCGGCACTACTGTTCTTCTTAAATCTTTCCAGAAATATTAAGCCCCATTCATGCCCCTGAGTTCGAGTCTGCTAATCAGGGCTCAACGAGCACTCACATTGTTTTAGTTACGGACGAAGAAATATTAGTAGTTCTCAGATGTCTTAGATCTTGCACCCAATGAATGTTTAATTCAGGAAACGTTTCGTGCAACCTGGAAAATCCAGAATCTGGTATTGCTACCCAAGGCTAAGCCACCAGAGGATCCTTCTTCATACAGACCGATCTGCCTCTTAGACACCATGGGAAAGGTGTTTGAGAAATTGATTTGCTCAAGACTGGAAACTGCTATTGCTAGCGCCGGAGGCCTGTCCCCTAATCAATATGGTTTCCGGAAGGCCCGGTCAACAAAAGATACGCTAAATAAAGCTACTGGCTACTTCCGCCATCTAGGGCACCAGATGGAAGCACGGGACGAAGCAATACTGCATTATTGCGACTCTGGACGTAAAGAATGCCTTCAATGCTAGTTGGGATATGATACTGAATGCGCTGTCACAATATAATATCCCTAAATATCTTAAAGAAACAATTAAGAGTTAGTTCAGAGGAAGAACACTGGTATACAATACGAGTGAGGGTCCCCAAACTCATACAGTGTCAGCTGGAGTCCTAAAAGGTTCAGTGCTGGGGCCTTTTCAATGGAAATAATATAAAAGAAATAATATTCACGTCAACTATTTAAAAAAGGTGTTGCGGCCATGTAAGAGCGTTACTAATATATTTATCTCCACAGCAAGCAATTCTTTGGAAGCGGTAAATAGCTGTTGTTGCAGCTCGTCCTCCATCCCGGCATTCATTTTTTGCTCCGACTACAACGACGTGAAGCCTGTAGTGGGCAATGGCTACTAATATAATTTGAGTTTACAGACCGCAGTATCTTAAACTCAGCTTAACTATAGCAAGAGCCCGGATGTAAGCACTACTTTTAGTAACAGCGTCTTCACTCCAGATGTTAGGTGGCTGTCTTTGCTAAGGTTTAGCAACTCACCAAAGTTAGTGAGCAGCTGATTGTCCGCTGCAATTTCCAGCACTACTAACAGCTGTTAGAGTGAACGCACCTGATTTTTATTAATTGCGCAACTGTGACGCCTAGTGACAAAACCTTCGGGCACTCTCGACTAGAGCTTTATTACTTGTTTTTATACCCTGATCCCATTTTCAATGGGAAATCAGGGTATAATGGTTTTGTTGAAATGTATGTAACAGGCAGAAGGAAGCGTGGCAGACCCCACAAAGTATATATATTCTTGATCAGGGCGACGAGCTGAGTTGATTTGGCCCTATCCGTCTGTCTGTCCGTCTGTCCGTATATTTGAACGCGTCGATTTCCTAAGATATGACCGTATATACAGCGGGGATGTCGAGTTTGCTTTTAAAATTCGATAAATCATTCCGTTGTTTTTATCTAATAAAAACATTCATGTTCAAGTCAGATGCCACTACAGCTAATTGTGAATGATTTTTCATTTTTTTAAATTTCTCAAATAACCAATATGATGTGTATATCATATGCTGAAAGTTTCATTAAATTCCATTAAGTCAAAAATTAATTAAAAATCATCAAATATTTGGCCTATTAACAAACGCACGTGCAGCAACTACAACAGCATCGTATACGTGTGCACACATACATTCAAACTTCTTCTGGAACATTCTTTGAATCACATCAGCTGTTAGTTTGGTTTAGTTTTGGTAGATGGCGTTAATCGAGTTAAGTTAAGTTAAGTTAAGTTTTGTAATTTACAGATTTTGGATACCACGCCCCTTTCGCCCCCAATTTGTAAAAAACGCATTTCAAGTACTAGAGACTTGGGCTTTGGAATATACACACATATTCACCATATGATTACGCTCTAAAAGTTTCATTAAGATCGTATGTCTACAAAAGAAATTATTTAACAAATAAATTCTCATAATATTACCCACACTGCAGCCCAAGCGCAGTCGCTGCTTACTGCGCAGTTAGCAGAGCGCAGGCTTATGCGATGCATGTGTATGTATGTGTGCATAAAAGAAGTGCAGAATGATTAGAATATCAGCTTGGAGGGTTCAGGGTATCTCCTAGTCGAGCAGTCTCGACTGGAGCTTTCTTACTTGTTAAACCTGGAGTCTTCAAATTTGTGTTGTATATAAAGTTAATCGATACAAAGATTTTGTAATTTACAGATTTTGGATACCACGCCCCCTTCTCCCCCAATTTGTAAAAAACGCATTTCAAGTACTAGAGACTTGTGCTTTGGAATGTACATACATATTTAAATTCTCATAATATTGCCCACACTGCAGCGCAGCCCAAGCGCAGTCGCTGCTTACTGCGCAGTTAGCAGAGCGCAGGCTTATGCGTGCGTGTGGATGCATCTGTATGTATGTGTGCATAAAAGAAGTGCAGAATGATTAGAATATCAGCTTAGAGGGTTCAGGGTATCTCCTAGTCGAGCAGTCTCGACTAGAGTCTTCTTACTTGTTTTTTTTGTTGAATAGTCAGGTCTGCTCGAGGCTGTGCCGTAGACTGACTGACTACATTTGTTTATTTACTTCTATACAGGACCGAAACTGTCACTGTTGTCAAGGCTACTGAGTATAAATGGAAATTTGAATCTTTAGGGAAAAAACCGCGTTTTTCAAGTATTCGTCAAATTTTTTCAGTATTTTAAAGATCTACTGACCTACTCGTGGCGGAGACAAATCCAACAAATCAAAAACCATGAAAATTGGTCCAGCACATATCAAGTTATAAGTGTTGAAGCAATTTTACACAACTCTCTTTTATATATATAGATTTAGAAAATTACCATCAATAATCTTAATATTTTTCACCTAATTCGATATTCAAATACCCTCTGAAAAACATCCGTAATGTTGTTTAATCTGCTGCTCTTTCGGACATGAAAACTTTTTAGATTTGACGCGTTTTCTTCAAGAATACTAGCAGCTATCCATCAACTGGTATCCATGGATCAAAATTATATTCACAGTTGGGACATGGGATACGAAGCATAGTTATTCATGTATATTTCAATATTTGAGCACTTAACGCTCTAAATTTTTCCCTATTTATATAAAGCTAAGGAAAGATAGCAAATAGTGTGTTCCTCTTGTCTTGCAAGATCAGAAGCAAATTTTATCTGCACTTGAGTGCCAGCTTCTTCATAATTAGCTTCCTTATGGAGAATTTTATTTCGCGAGGACGTCGGCTCCTTTAAGTTTCTCAATATTCTTTCCATGAATGACCTAGATTCCGGCTAGTTTTTGGCAAAAATTTTTATTAAAATCAATAAATTTGACAACTTGAACAGAAATAATGTTTTCCATACTTTCGTTCATATTGTTATTCATTTTCTCAACGACACCAAATTTTGTTTAGCTCTACTTGGCGATTTTTGCTTGACCATACGTCTACAAATTCTCAGCTTTGAAACTCATATTTTACTAGAACATTATTTTTTCGAAATGCAGCAAAAAGGAGCAAAAACGGTTTATAGCCTCTAATAATAGAGGGTTCACATAATACGTGTACAATTACAATTTTGTAACTTATACTCCACGAAACACGAACAATTTTTTTTTTTTTTTTTTTAGTTAAAATACACGACATCAAAACATAGAAAAATTAGACAATGAAACTAATGTACTCAAAAATTGAAATTGACATTTTTAAAATATAAAGTTTTCTTTTTATTTACCGCAGCATTAAACTTGAAAGTTGCACAAATTGTCCCGCGTTTTTTATTGCTTACAGAGTAACTCTGGGTTAGGTGACTTTCAGCCCTACGTTTTATAGTAGGGAAAATTCATTGGAAAATAAAAAAAAAAAAAAAACAAGTAAGAAAGCTCTAGTCGAGACTGCTCGACTACGAGATCCCCTGAACCCTTGGAGCAATAGATATTTCAATCATTTTTCGCGTCTTTCAGCTTACACAAGAAACACGCACACACACACACACACACAGGCACGTACGCACACACAGGCACACATACACACACACGCATACAGACACACATACACACACGCATACACACACAAACGCATACACACACACATACACACACACATACACAAACACATACACACACAAGCACCCACGCATAAACACACATGGGCTGCAGTGTGCGCTTACTATGAGAACTTAATAGTTTAATAACTTTTTTTATGGACGTACGATCTTCATGAAACTTTCAGATTATGATTATAACATGTAATATGTATGCATGTAATTGCTAAAGCACAAGTCTCTAGTATTTGAAATACGCTTTTTACAAAAGTGAGGGTGAGGGGGTGAATTTAGAGGTGGGGGGTTAATTTTAACAAAAACCGAAATTGTATAAATTGCATGTAAGCATACATAAAAAATTTGGAGACTCTAGTAATAAAGGTGTAGAAGATATAATTTTATAACTGGTTTTCGATAATGTTTTTTATCGATAAAAAAAGATCGGGATGAGTTATCGATTTTTAATGATAAACTTGATATGCGCGCTGTAATTACGGACATTCTAAAAAAAAATTAAAGTCTCTTGCTCTTATATCTTCTGAAATCGACGCGTTCATACATACGGACAGACGGACAGACGGACAGACGGACGGACGGACAGACGGACAGACAGACGGACAGGGCCAAATCAACTCAGCTCGTCGCCCTGATCAAGAATATATATACTTTGTGGGGTCTGCCACGCCTCCTTCTGCCTGTTACATACATTTCAACAAAACCATTATACCCTGATTTCCCATCGGAAATGGGTTCAGGGTATAACAAGTAAGAAAGCTCCAGTCGAGACTGCTCGACTAGGAGATACCCTGAACCCTCCAAGCTGATATTCTAATCATTATGCACTTCTTTTATGCACACATACATACACATGCATCCACACGCACGCATAAGCCTGCGCTCTGCTAACTGCGCAGTAAGCAGCGACTGCGCTTGGGCTGCGCTGCAGTGTGGGCAATATTATGAGAATTTATTTGTTAAATAATTTCTTTTGTAGACATACGATCTTAATGAAACTTTTAGAGCGTAATCATATGGTGAATATGTGTGTATATTCCAAAGCCCAAGTCTCTAGTATTTGAAATACGCTTTTTACAAAAGTGAGGGTGAGGGGGTGAATTTAAGGGTGGGGGGTAAATTTTAACAAAAACCGAAATTGTATAAATTGCATAGAAGCATACATTAAAAATTTGGAGACTCTGGCAATAAGGGTGTAGAAGATATAATTTTATAACTGGTTTTCGATAAGGTTTTTTATCGATAAAAAAGATCGGGATGAGTTATCGATTTTTAATGATAAACTTGATATGCGCGCTGTAATTACGGACATTCTAAAAAAAATTTGAAGTCTCTAGCTCTTATATCTTCTGAAATCGACGCGTTCATACATACGGACGGACGGACGGACGGACAGACAGACGGACAGACAGACGGACAGGGCCAAATCAACTCAGCTCGTCGCCCCGATCAAGAATATATATACTTTGTGGGGTCTGCCACGCCTCCTTCTGCCTGTTACATACTTTTAACAAAACCATTATACCCTGATTTCCCATTTTATATATTTATTTATATTATAAAAAAATGTTAAATTGACACAAAAAAAAAAAAATTGCATTTATGCCAAAATTTCTGGTTTTTTTTTCCTATAGTGCACTGCAAATAATGCGTAATAAAATTACCTTAATAGAAAGGGTATGAATTAAATTATACAACAACAAAATATTGCAAAAAAAACTTCAATGAACATAGTATAATATAAATAATGTTTGAGTGACGTCTTCACTAATTTTTTGCCATTCTTCAATAAGAGCTTGTTTTAGATCGGCTGGTTTTGTTATATCCCGTTTTCAGATTCGCTTATCCAATTCTTCGCACTCAATTGGATTTAGGTCTGAATATTGTGGTGGGTGCGGTAGCACATGGTCGGTATTATATGCTAGCCATATTTTGACGATATGGGCAAAATGCTTTGGGTCATTGTCATGTTGAAATTTGTCGAGATTGAAACTTTTTTTTAAAATTATCTTTAAAA
Organism: Drosophila arizonae; assembly: GCF_054131065.1. NCBI lineage: Eukaryota > Metazoa > Arthropoda > Insecta > Diptera > Drosophilidae > Drosophila > Drosophila arizonae. The sequence continues at coordinate 31,374,075 of NC_142923.1, read as the reverse complement.
GTTTGTAGATATAAATGTTTGTCCACTATACCGTCTACAAATACCAACTGGCCCAAACTTGCAGCAGACATGCAACCCCAGACCATTACACCAAATCCAGCATGCTTAACTCTTGGCTTAATATTGTTTTTGTCAAATGCCGCATTCTGTTTTCTCCAAACCGATTGGCGTCCATCCGATCGAAATATATTGAATTTGCACTCATTACAGTCTTGACCAATCCAATCCAATGATCAGATGACTTGCTAACATATTGCTCAGCGTAGTCCAAATGTGTCATTTTATAACCATCTTTGATGCACGGTTTTCGTCTAGCCACACGCGCTTTGTCTTTGGCCTCATTCAGTACTGTGCGTATCGTAATCGGGTGCACTATTTCATTTTTAACCTCAGTAGCAATCTGTGTTGATGTTGGATTTTGGGTTTCACTTTCGAAGCATTTTTCTGTATTCATGGCTGTTCAAGAACTTAGGACGACCTGTATGTTTTGAATTCTGCAGGTTGCTGGCTCTTTTGGCCACACGTAGCTTCGAATAGTGAACTGGATTCTTTACCTTATCTATCTACTTTCTGCATAAAATTTGCCTTGATCGTAAAAATGCATGATTATTTACCTCAGAGCTATCTGAGCTATCGATGGCGCTTTTAGCTTAGGTGTTATTATTAAGAAATAATATGCTCAATTGTGACATCATTTTCAAAATTAGAATTTAAATGGATGAATGGTGAAATTCCCAAAAAAATATTTCCCAAACGGTCAAAATGTAAAAAAACAAGTAAGGAAATTCTAGTCGAGAGTGCTCGACTAGATACTACCCTGAACCCAACAAATAACAAGTAAGAAAATTCTAGTCGAGAGTGCTCGACTAGATACTACCCTGAACCCAACAAATAAAAATGCTCATTTAGTATGGCTGAAATTTCAATTTCGATGTATTTAAAAATATAAATAAAATACCAAACTCATTTAATAAAATATAAAAATTTTTGAAACAATTAAAAAAAACTAACATCAGTTGCATCGATCGGGATTCGAACCGCGACTTCTCGATCGAGCGTCATGCAGCTAACACACTAGGCCACCCCACTCCTGCTAGTGGCGCTGGCAAAACTCAAATAGATTCACTGCTGCAGCGCCATCTACCAAAACTAAACGAAACTAACTGCTGATGTGATTCTAAGAATCTGCTAGAATAACCGAACTATTAAAAACGCACATAAAGTATAGTTAAAATTTCAATTTCGGTGTATTTAAAAATATAAATTAAATAGAAAACTCATTTATGAAAATATAAAAATAGTTTGAAACAATTAAAAAAAATTAACATCAGCTGCATCGACCGGGACTCGAACCACGACTTCTCGATCGAGCGTCATGCAGCTAACACACTAGGCCACCTCACTCCTGCTAGTGGCGCTGGCAAAACTTAAATAGATTCACTGCTGCTGCGCCATCTACCAAATCTAAACGAAACTAACAGCTGATGTGATTCAACGAATGTTTTTGTTGTAGCTGCTGCACGTGCGTTTGTTAATTGGCCAAATATTTGATTATTTTTTATTAATTTTTGACTGAACGGAATTTAATGAAACTTTCGGCATATGATCTACATATTATATTGAATATTTGAGAAATTTAAAAAAAAGAAAAATCATTCACAATTAGCTATAGTGGCATCTGATTTGAACTTGAATGTTTTTACTCGATAAAAACATAACGGGATGATTTATCGAATTTTAAAAGCAAACTCGACGTCCGCGCTGTATAAACGGTCATTTTAAAAAAAATTCAAGTCTCTAGCTCTTATATCTTCGGAAATCGACGCGTTCAAACATACGGACAGACGGACAGACGGACGGACGGACAGGCGGACAGACAGACAGACGGACAGGGCCAAATCGACTCAGCTCGTCGCCCTGATCAAGAATATATATACTTTGTGGGGTCTGCCACGCCTCCTTCTGCCTGTTACATACATTTCAACAAAACCATTATACCCTGATATCCCATTTTCAATGGGTTCAGGGTATAAAAATGCTCATTTAGTATGGCTGAAATTTCAATTTCAATGTATTTTAAAATATAAATAAAATACCAAACTCATTTAATAAAATATAAAAATATTTTGAAACAATTAAAAAAATTAACATCAGTTGCATCGATCGGGATTCGAACCGCGACCCCTCGATCGAGCGTCACGCTGCTAACACACTAGGCCACCTCACTCCTGCTAGTGGGGCTGGCAAAACTCAAATAGATTCACTGCTGCAGCGCCATCTACCAAAACTAAACGAAACTAACTGCTGATGTGATTCTAAGAATCTGCTAGAATAACCAAACTATTAAAAACGCACATAAAGTATAGTTAAAATTTCAATTTCGGTGTATTTAAAAATATAAATTAAATAGAAAACGCATTTATGAAAATATAAAAATATTTTGAAACAATTAAAAAAAATTAACATCAGTGTTGCACCGATCGGGATTCGAACCGCTACTTCTTGATCGAGCGTCATGCAGCTAACACACTAGGCCACCCCACTCCTGCTGGTGGCGCTGGCAAAACTCAAATAGATTCACTGCTGCTGCGCCATCTACCAAAACTAAACGAAACTAACAGCTGATGTGATGTTTTTGTTGTAGCTGCTGCACGTGCGTTTGTTAATTGGCCAAATATTTGATTATTTTTTATTAATTTTTGACTGAACGGAATTTAATGAAACTTTCAGCATATGATCTACATATTATATTGAATATTTGAGAAATTAAACAAAAAGAAAAATAATTCACAATTAGCTGTAGAGGCATCTGATTTGAACTTGAATGTTTTTACTCGATAAAAACATAACGGGATGATTTTTCGAATTTTAAAAGCAAACTCGACGTCCGCGCTGTATATACGGTCATTTAAAAAAAAAATTCAATTCTCTAGCTCTTATATCTTCGGAAATCGACGCGTTCAAACATACGGACAGACGGACAGACAGACAGACGGACAGGGCCAAATCGACTCAGCTCGTCGCCCTGATCAAGAATATATATACTTTGTGGGGTCTGCCACGCCTCCTTCTGCCTGTTACATACATTTCAACAAAACCATTATACCCTGATTTCCCATTTTCAATGGGTTCAGGGTATAAAAACAAGTAAGAAAGCTCTAGTCGAGTCTGCTCGACTACAAGATCCCCTGAACCCTTGGAGCAATAGATATTTCAATCATGTTTCGCGTCTTTGCCAAAGCACAAGTCTCTAGTATTTGAAATACGCTTTTTACAAAAGTGAGGGTGAGGGGGTGAATTTAGGGGTGGGGGGTGAATTTTGACAAAAACCGAAATTGTATAAAATGCATGTAAGTATACATAAAAAGTTTGGAGACTCTAGCTTTAAAGATGTAGGAGATACAAATTTGTTAATGGTTTTCGATAATGTTTTTAATCGATAACAAAATAACGGGGCAATTTATCGATATTTAAAGCAAAACTCCATATGCGCGTGCCTACACGGATCTAGGAAATTTCAAGTCTCTAGCTCTTATATCTTCTGAGATCCACGCGTTCAAACATACGGACAGACGGACAGGGCCAGGGACTTTGCTCGTCGCCCTGATCAAGAATATATATACTTTATGGGGTTTGCCACGCCTCCTTCTGCCTGTTACATACATTTAACAAAACCATACCTGATTTCCCATTAAAAATGTGTTCAGGGTATAATAAGTAAGAAGGCTCCAGTCGAGACTGCTCGACTGAGAGATACCTTAAACTCTCCAAGCTGATATTCTAATCGTTCTGCACTTATGAGAATATATTAGTTGAATAAATTCTTCTACTCGCTGTGCCTGCAGTTCTGTTATTTACGTCGCCAGATATCTTGAGTATAGCCTCTTCAGTTCCGTTGTCTGTGTCGCCAGAAATCTCGAGAACTGTTCGTATGCTTGTTAATTCTGTCATCTATGGCGCCGCTGTGAAATAGACAAGACGCGTCGGCTTTGGTGGTTTTGAGGGGAGTAGATCTCGCTCGATCGAGCGTCACGTCGCTACTCACTACGCCACCTCACTTTTCGACAGCTCTTTGGCAAAACTAAAATAGGTTCACTGCTGCAGCACCATCTAGCAGATTCTAAGAATGTTCTAGAAGAAGTTTGAAAGTATGTTGTAAGGTTACTTTTCTATGGCCGGGGTAAGAAACTCACTCATGCAGTAATAGAGAAATGAGAGAGGGGAAGGGTACTATTAGAGGTTAGGCAACCACGCGGTGTAAACTCACTGACCGCGCCCACGCATTTGCATGCGGGAGAGTGGCAGCAATCGAGTGGCGCGGTCAAGCGCTCTCGAGATTGCTGTGGTCGGGGTTGAGCGAGCGCGCCGTGGGGAGGGCCATTACGGGTGGTAGACTGCGGGTTGAGGAACGCCCAGCGTTGCCGCCGGCGTTAACTCCGCGACCACACAGTTTTGCGGCCGAAGATTTGGTCGTCCGTCGAACGGGCCGAATCCACGTTCAAACTACCAATTAGTACTACTATTGCTGACGACTGTTAGTATAAAAGGCTAATAGAGCGTGTAGCGTACGGGTTTGACTAAGTTGCGACTCTCTCGACGAGAGCGCTGTATGTCGCCTGCGGATGTTAAATACAGGCTTGCTTTATGGCGTGTAGAAGGCTTCGAGGTGCGCACTCTTGCTATGCTCGTATCTAGCTCGCCGGATTGTCGGGGTTCTTCTCCACCTATTCTACACTATTGCACCCTAACACACTTTAGTTATAGTGCGCTTCAGAAACTATATTTCGAGAGTGACTGTATTTGGACCAATGCGCCGACACGCAATATTAATATGGTAAACCTAAACATGACTTTGACTGACAGAGAGACAGTAGGTGTTGTTCGTCCCTCGTCTCTACCCTCCCTACCTTGACTATATTTTAGTTGTATCGTCCCTAATCAAGTCTTTAAGACTATATTACACCTTACACGATCCTGGCATGGATAGTCGACAGACCAAAAAAACTTATGAATTCATATTCATTTCCATCATTTTAATTCAGTATTAAACAAAAAAAAACTAATCAAACCGTCAGAATACCATGACATTCTAAGATAGAGGTATGATGGGGAGATGATAAGGTTTTCTAATCAATACTACTCTATACTTATGTGTTAATGCCTTTTCTTATATTCTAATTATGTTTGTTTACAATATTTCTTATTATCTACAACATTTAGTTTTAACTCTAGCGTTACATTTTCGTTTCCATTATAATTTTATAATTCTTTCATTTCTTACTTCATTTTTGGATTTTGTATAATTTTTCATTCTATTAACGTATAAATTCATTATAATTTAAATATTTCCAACCACATTTACGCAAGTATATTATAGTTTATGTTTATGTTTTTCCCATATTTCTTATTTACTTTTGTTGAAGTCTATCAACGTTAGATTTTAGAGAACTTAATATTTTTCTTGTTTTCTTATCATTCAATTACTTACATAGCGTTTTTATTGTTTATATATATATATATATCTGCATACCGTTGTATCCCTGGGCCCAAGATGACGATAGTATGTTGATTTTAGCTGCTGGGGTTAAAACATAAAAATATAAAGGTCTCTTGATCTAATTATCTCTTTTATTTATTTATTTATTTATTTTTTTTTTTTTATAAAAACCTTTTTAGAGCAGCGCACATATTCTGCTCTGGCTACCTTCGCCCTGCATTAGCGCATCAGCTGACGCAATGCTCTACCTTCCGTCGGGTCCTTACTTAACTAATGTATTTGGACAAGGCCGAGATCTAAACGAGGTTGTCCTACGTCATGGGGTAGGTTGTTTTAGAGATCCCGATTTCTTTATTTCTGGTTGTTGTGGCCGTTAATGAAATCTGACGTCGTCGAGAGTTAGCTCCGTGTCGGTGAGGGTATCTTGTCTTCGTGGTAGGTTAATCTGCTGCGCAGTCAGGTCTTTTCGCTGCATGCCGTTGACCGCACGAGTCACATAAAAAAAACCAACTACTCTTTCGCAGTCTTTGCTTTGGTGATAGCTCTAGCTATTGAGCTAAATCAAGGTGGTCACCTAAATTATTAAATAATTAGCGAATTACAAACACTAATACTTTAACGTACCTATTGCCAAATCACTAGACACTTATTTAAATGGTTTGCTGTTCGCACTATCCACGGATATAATCTTTTTGTGCAGTATAATAATTCACCCACGTTTTGCTTTTAATTTAATATATGATCTGAACGTCGCGTCTGCTATCGTCAAAGATCTTTTCAATTATGATCGGCAGCTTAGCTAATCACGCTGGTTTAAGTGGCGCTAAGCGCAGTCGCGCGATCATCTCTTCTTCGTCTGCTTGCGGTACAATCGTACGATCAAAATCTGTGCTTGCGGTACAATCGTATGATCTGTATATCTTGCGCTATGCGAATGATAAACAAAGATAGATAACAACAACGACCGTAGGATGACTCATGACATACCGAATAATATTTTATTATTTGTTCCCACTATTCTGTGTTTATACCTATGATTCGAATTGTTATTTATTTTCGGTCACTACATCACAGATAATGTTGCAAGACCTGCTCGAAGAACCATTATCTGAAGACCATATGATTTTAATTTAGGTACGAATCTGTTCTTTCCGTCTTCTGTTTTAAGTACATAGTAATTTGGACTGCACTTTTGGTGTACTCTCGCTGGAATAAATACTGGTGCCAGCTTAGCGCTAAATCTTTTAATAGCATTACTCTGAGTAAAGTTCCGTGCATAAACTGTATCTCCTACACACAGCTGAACATTACGACTACGTAAATTATATCTATTGGCGTTTGCTTCATGTCATTTATTTATGTTTTGTTTTGCTTTTTGTCGCAGCAACTGTAATGTATCTTGATTGCTTAGTTTGGTGTCATCATTCAAAAGATCTAGGTTCCTTAGTAGAGAGTAATCTTTCCCATTTAAAATCATGTTTTGACCAAAAGCAAGAAAATAAGGAGAATATCCTGTACTTCGGTGTAATGAAGCTCTCAAAGCTCCACTAATAGCATTCAGATTTACATCCCAATCGGTATGTTCAGAACCTATGTAGGCTCGTATAGCGGCTAACACAGATCTATTTAATCGCTCACTAGCATTAGCCTGTGGTGAATAAATCGCGGTGCACTTTTGAGTTACACCGAAACTCGTTAAGAAGACCTGAAAAGCACTGGATTTAAATTGAGATCCATTATCTGTGAGTATCATTTCTGGTACTCCAAATGTGTAAAATATAGCGCCTTCTAAGAATTCACAAATTTTAGAAGCCGTGAACTTCTTAAGCGGACACAAGAAATGGAATTTCGTGAAATGGTCAACAACTATAAGCATGCCAATATTACCTTTTTTGGAACGTGGATAGGGTCCTAACAAATCAATATATAATTTTTGAAAAGGTCTATCAGATGAAAAGGGTCTACCCATTGGCGGTTTAAGAATGGTATTTGGGCTCTTTGTCGTGCGACATACGATACATTCGGATATATATTTTCGAATCTGACTAACCATTCTAGGCCAAAACAAATATCTTTTTATCTTTTCCACAGTTATACTCATACCACAATGTGCTGAACTTGGCGCGTCATGTGCCTGCTGTAAAACTTCAGTCACTAATGTTGATGGTACCCAAAGTTTCCAAGAACTATTTTCTTGTTCTTCTTCGCCAGAAGCAAACTCGTTTCTTTTGTAAACGAAATCGTCAATTACTTTTAGATCGGGTAATCTGGATTGATTTAATTTGACTTTCTCAATTAGACTTACGTATTCGGGTGATTTAAATTCTCGTGACGTTAAATCTACTATCGGACAATTAAAAGTCATCTCTTCAATAGCTGGGTCATTTTGCCGAGATAAGGTATCTGCTACCACATTTAGCGAGCCTTTTCTGTGCAAAATACTAAACGTAAAGGTTCGTAACTTCATAGACCATCTGGCAAGTCTGCCGGATAAATCTTTCTGATTCATTAACCATTTAAGAGCGGCGTGATCAGTTATCACTACAAATTCCTGACCTTCGATATACGATCTAAACTTTTTGATGCCTTTAATGACTGCTAAACATTCTAATTCTGTCACAGAATAATTGCGTTGGGCTTTTGAGAGTTTTTCAGACATATAAGCTATAGGCAACTCAACTCCGTCCCGTTCTTGAGCTAAAACACAACCTATTCCATACATGCTTGCGTCGCAAAGCAAAAAAAATGGTTTCGAAAAGTCTGGTGTGATCAGAATTGGTGAAGCTGTTAAACAAGACTTTAAAGATTCGAACGATTGTTGGGCTTCTGGATTCCACTCTATGCCTTTCTTTTGTTTTAATAGCTCTGTCAAAGCAAAACTAACAGTGGCGTAGTTTTCAACAAATCGTCTGTACCAACCTGATAAACCTAAAAATCGCCGTAGTTGTTTCACAGTGCACTATGGTCCAAAATCCAGATTTTGTGGCATTAACTATAAGGAATGCAGTTACAGAGCTCAAACTTTGCACATATAACCATGTTAGCATGCATAATAAAAAAATAAAAAAAGTTGTGTGATTTGACCACGCCCTCTTACCTCCCATACTAGCCCACGCAGCGTATACGTAATGTGATTTAAATTAGGCTGGGATTAAAATAATTATAGCAATTAAAAGTCAACAACTTACATTTTAATATTTAATTTTGAACTGTTATTAATAAAAAAAAATTTGGTTTCTTGATAATACAAACTATAAATAAATAACTTTGATTTTATTTTAAATTAGATATTTTTGACAGTTACTTCAATCATATAAACACAGAAACAAAATTAAAAATTAACGGAGTAAAATACTTAATTAGTTTTCTTCTATTTCTAATTCAAACGAATATGGATTTATTTTCTTCTATTTCTAATTCAAACGAATATGGATTTATTGATTCGGTTTCGGAATCAGAATCACTGTCCGACTGATCAACATGAATGTAATCAGCAAGGAGCGGTTCATCTAAAAGTGCAACGACATCCTTAGATAATATTTGTTTTTTATGTTGAGCCGACCTTTTTTTGAGATTTAAACTAGAAATAAGTGGATCGGAGGAGTCCATTGATCTTAGGAATACATCTAACAAGTTATTAGCGCGAGAGTTTTTACGAGCACAGATTGAGGAGTTCTATTTAGCCAGAAAACTGTATTAGAGCTATCTATAAGTTTGAGCGGTATGACGGTCGTTACGAACAATGAGTGGTCAAGCGAATCCGGCTCATTTGTTTCGTATCTTTGTTTATACATGCTTTGTCCCGTAGATCCATCAAATCCATAGCTTAGAATTAACACGGCACTCGGAATATTCTCCAAATTTAAAAATATCTCTTCTTGCATAAGAACGATTCGACGGGCCGTATGATTCAAAAGTTCTTGTAGGGAAACTTCGGCTGTGATATCAGTACAATGTACTCCCTTGGGTCTTAATAGCGATTTAGCTTCTAGAGCTTGGTGGTAGCTTGGGAATATATCACAGTTTTGTTTTTTGTTAAGATCTCGCATATCATTGTATTGTTTTTTGCTTAGCGAGCTCTCAAGCAAATGCGCTAAGGCTTCGTGCGGTGTTAGAGGTATGGGTTCCTTGGCAGCAATTTTTTTTCTTATTTCACTCGGTCCACTTGGAGTAAGCATTGGGCGCGAAAGTACAAAAGCTGCATCAGTTTCATTTGATTTTCTTGCAGAGCAAGCAGCCGCATGCAACAGAAGATTTGTGTCATCTGCAACTTCTGCAAGTTCCGATGCCATCTTCCGCTTCAGACGTTCCCCTGCTGCATCATATGATAAAAATGGGCGTCCCCCCTTATTATCTGATGTTGTTTTTATATCCAATAAGATAAACACGGGCATTGAAAGCCATTTTGAGTGTTTTACCTTAAACACCTTCAGATTATAAGAGCATTTCAAATAGTTTTGCCTCACATAAAGTTCAAAGCTCTTGACTTTTTTGTTAATTTCAGCTACGTTTTTATTGCTCATAAAACTCTCACCAACTTGCTCAAAGATCCAGTTCGAAATTGCAGAAGCCTTTCGATTATTTTTCGCCCAAACCTCCAAAAGCGAGGTGCGGCAGAAGTCAAACTTGGCTGAAATAAATGATAATATAAATTTACCTCGGAAAAACTCGGAAAAAGTAATTATGCCATCATTTAATACATACTTTGAGCTGTAATTTGTCATAATTACAAGTTCGCAGAAATTCATAGAAAGTTAGTTTTCACTCCACAATAGACGCACACATGGGTTAAGTTTTCTTTATTTTAGGACATAAACAATTATTACACAAAAAAAAAAAAACAATTAACATATACAAATTGAAATTTCGTGCAGTATTTACATTCTACATACCTTGATTAATATTATCCATGACAAAAGTTAATTTAAAGTTTGTTTGTTAATTTTTTACAAATTCGCAAAGTTTGCCTACAATTTCCCGCTTTTTTTGGCAGAGCGAACAGCTAACTGATCACTTGACTTTAAAAAAACGCCAAAATTTCAGGGGTGCAGTAAAAACAAAAATATTTTTGTATTCGATATATTCAAAGTATTCTGTACAACAAAAAATTGTGTCAATACGATTTTGTTTCAAAAAATTTTTTGGGTTAATGCCACAAAATCTGGATTTTGGACCATAGTGCAGTGGTAGGAACAGGAAACTCACTGATGGCTTTAATCTTATCGGGATTTGTTCTTATTTGACCGTCTCCGATTATGAATCCGAGATAGGTGATTTCTTTCATACAAAACTTTGATTTGCTTATGTTTATTGTAAGATTTGCTCTGCGTAAGCAAAGTGCTATTTCTTGCAACAACAACAAGTGTGAATCGAAGTCGTCAGACAAAATAAGGAGATCTTCTAGGTATACAAAGACTCGTGTTCGCAAATGAGCTGGAATAACTTGATCCATTAATCTACATAGTGTTTGTGCGGCGTTGCATAAACCGAAGGGCATCATTTTGTACTGATATAAAGGTCTATTCGGGACCGTGAAAGCCGTATATTGTCGAGATTTCTCGTCTAGAGGAATTTGCCAATATGCGTGTTTCATATCTAAGCCGGTAATAAAACGAGCTGGTGGTAAGCGACTTAAAATGCCGTCAATATGAGGCAAAGGGTATGCATCCCGCCTAGTAACCTTATTAACTTCTCTCGAGTCAAAACAGAGTCGATATTTTTCTCCCTTTTTGACTAAAACACAATTGTTACTCCAAGGACTGTTTGACTCTTCTATGACATCTAGTGCCAACATGTTATCGACTTCAGCAAACATAATCTTTTCAATAGCTGGCGAAACTGGCCAATGACGTTGTTTTATGGGTATTGCAGAGCCAACATCTATCGAATGCGTTATTAAGCTGGTGCGACCAAGACCTTCAGTAGCGAAAGATGGAAAAACTGCTATGACTTTATCAAGTCGTGCCTTCTCTTCTTTCGACAATACATGATAGTTGGGTGGGTCTATATTTTCATCTGCGGTACCTACATCTAATTCTGCTACACCGTCTTGTGACGTTATTTTGTCCAAAAGTCCAAATTTATCCCAAAAATCAATGCCTAGATATACGTTTTGCTTCAAGTCCGGTATGATAAACATTTCTAGATCGGCTTCTTTCCCTTGGTATTTAATTTGACTTGTAAACTTGGCTATTACCTTGCTAGGTGTTCCATTCGCGGTTTTAATGTATCCAGAACATTTTTTAACTTTTTTGTTGAATAACAATTCTTTTGCTGCCGAACCGCCAATACAACTTATTGTGGCTCCGGAGTCTAGCAGGGCTATATAACTTCTACCTTCTATACTAATTTCAGTGAAAAGTCTATTATCTGAGCTTAGAAAGATGGCTGATATAAACCTTCTCCTAACCTTCCTTATACTTTTCCAGAATTCTCTTAAGCGTTTAGTTGAACGTTTAGGCTTAATTCTATATCTAAATTCATCTATTTTATTGAAAATTCGGTTACGGACTACGTTGTAATTTCGTATTCTTTTATGTAAAGGTGTGAATGAAAAGTGAGTGTTGGAAGTATTATATTGGTGGTCCGTTTGAGTGCCAATATCCTGACTATCAATGGGTTCGGAGGATGTGTCTACTTGGTGTTGGTTGACACATCCCGTTTCCGGTTTCCCGAAAGGTTACATTTCGGACACATAGGCTTGAATATTTCTTTAGCTCCACAGCCAAAACAAAATATTTTTCTAGGCCCTACGCAATCGTCGAATCTGTGACCAGGTTCTCTGAGACGTGATCATCATCCGATAACTGTTCGGAATCACTGGGTACTGACAATTCTGCGATATATGAACGCAATTCTGCGATATATGAACGCACAGCCCGAGGCTTAAAAGTTTTTATATCATTATAGAACTGTTCATGTTTCCTAATTTCTCTTCGGAGCTGCGATCTGTTTGAAACATTTAAATGAAGTAATTCGTGATGTACTATAGGCTTGGCGTTTCGAATCAACAGATCAACTAATTCATTTTCAGGTATCCCATTTTGGAGTCTATCAACAAGATCTTCTATTGAGTATTGGAAGTCATCAATTGGTTCGTTTTCGCCTTGGCGACGTTTCCTAATCTTTTCCCATATGTCATAATCGGTTTCTATATCTTCAAATCTCCTCTTGAACTCTAAGCAAAAGATTTCCCAGGTAAAGTTGGAGTGAGTACGATGAAATTTCCAGTACCAATCACTAGCTTTACCCGTAAACAATAGATATAAATGGTCACATAAGAGTTGAAATTCGTTATTCAAATTTTGTTTGGTAAGAGAACGAACGCGATAAATAAATTCGTCTGTTCGCATGCAATTCTTGGACTCATCAAATTTGATGTGCCAACTTTGCATAATGTTGGGTACTTTTCCAGGTGAACTATTTAAAATGGAGCTATTCTGATTGACACTAGACCTTGAGATGTTCTCAACGTTATTGTAATGAGACTGTTGTATGTCTGTATTACTGATCCTAAGGTTGCTGTCGTTAGCAGAGGATGGTGGTTGTTCTGGTGGGACCAGTTTAAGAGATTCTAATTTACTTTGCAGAGATGTCTCAATAATTTTTGATAAGTGTGACGTGAGTTGTTCTACCAATTGCTGCTGTTGAATATTTATTGAAGCTTGAATATAGGTAGCTATCTCGTCTTGGTTGTTAAGTCCGATACTAGTAGTGTTCAAATTACGGTCAGATTCTTGTCGAGTGGTGGATCGAGTTTGCATACCCCGCCTTGGACTTATCCCTCGACCTCTAGTGGATCTTTGGTTTCTCCTAGAGTAATTTAGCCTATTGCCGCTTGTACTAAGGGTTTCGTTTGCACCAGGTTGTGGGCCGGCTTCCGAGCGAAGCTCTGCAAACAGGGTATTGTTCGAGAATGTTAAGGCCATTGCCGTGCAATCAGCGTTACATGTTGGGCATTTTGGAGTTACCTTAAGATGGTCTATAATACAAAGTTTATGGAAAATATGCCTACATGGGGTTTTTGCTACAAGATCATTTCTATTTAATACTTCATTACACATACAGCAAAAAGGTTCTTCCGTTTGCAATGCGGATGCTATATCTTCCGTGCTATGGATCACCGACATTTTGCTTTGTCTATGTAAAAACTAATAATTAAGGATTTAAATTGTTTGGGGTACTAATATGTCTGTCTTTTCCATGCCAGAAACTATAAGATGGTGTCAGTCTAGTACATAGTGGTCTACACCTATTATCGTTAATTGTTTTATTTTCATTAACCAGAACATTCAATTACTGGACAGCACTCACACTGAAGTAAATCTACTGTGTTCCAAAAATAATTGAGATGTATTCTACAATTTGTATATCATCAATCATATACTTATTGATTATCACCCTCTGAAGCTGTAGGTCTATTCAGGTCGACCAATCCAAAACAATGAATTACAATCGCTAATTCCAACGAAAAAGATCCTAAACGTAAGAGAATGTTGTCTGCACAAATATATAAATGACTTTTAGTTCACTAAAACATGAATTGTATGGATGGATTGATGGGTGAGCTTTAGGAACCCAGACAGTACCAAAAGGTTGAAAACTAAACTGTCTATGCTCCCACAGTGGTTTTTGATTAAAGTTGTGTACTGTCTCGGGCCCCACGTTGGGCGCCATTAAAGTTATGTAGCGTACGGGTTTGACTAAGTTGCGACTCTCACGACGAGAGCGCTGTATGTCGCCTGCGGATGTTAAGTACAGGCTTGCTTTATGGCGTGTAGAAGGCTTCGAGGTGCGCACTCTTGCTATGCTCGTATCTAGCTCGCCGGATTGTCGGGGTTCTTCTCCACCTATTCTACACTATTGCACCCTAACACACTTTAGTTATAGTGCGCTTCAGAAACTATATTTCGAGAGTGACTGTATTTGGACCAATGCGCCGACACGCAATATTAATATGGTAAACCTAAACATGACTTTGACTGACAGAGAGACAGTAGGTGTTGTTCGTCCCTCGTCTCTACCCTCCCTACCTTGACAATACTATATTTTAGTTGTATCGTCCCTAATCAAGTCTTTAAGACTATATTACACCTTACACGATCCTGGCATGGATAGTCGACAGACCAAAAAAACTTATGAATTTATATTCATTTCCATCATTTTAATTCAGTATTAAACAAAAAAAACTAATCAAACCGTCAGAATACCATGACATTCTAAGAGAGAGGTATGATGGGGAGATGATAAGGTTTTCTAATCAATACTACTCTATACTTATGTGTTAATGCCTTTTCTTATATACTAATTATGTTTGTTTACAATATTTCTTATTATCTACAACATTTAGTTTTAACTCTAGCGTTACATTTTCGTTTCCATTATAATTTTATAATTCTTTCATTTCTTACTTCATTTTTGGATTTTGTATAATTTTTCATTCTATTAACGTATAAATTCATTATAATTTAAATATTTCCAACCACATTTACGCAAGTATATTATAGTTTATGTTTATGTTTTTCCCATATTTCTTATTTACTTTTGTTGAAGTCTATCAACGTTAGATTTTAGAGAACTTAATATTTTTCTTGTTTTCTTATCATTCAATTACTTACATAGCGTTTTTATTGTTTATATAAGTTAAGCGCACCCACACTAGAGTACTAGTGATTGGGGACGCTGTGTTGGGTTCTTGTGAATATATAACAACTTGGTGTTCGATGAAATAATATATTTGATATAATTTGGAACAATAGGTATGAACTGTGTCTGGTCCGAATATAAACTGAACTAAATTGTTCAACTCGTTAGGTTCTCCCCTTGAATGTCTGACTGGATTCTCCAGCCTCCTTAGATTGTCGAAAGTCTTAACTTATATATATATCTGCATACCGTTGTATCCCTGGGCCCAAGATGACGATAGTATGTTGATTTTAGCTGCTGGGGTTAAAACATAAAAATATAAAGGTCTCTTGATCTAATTATCTCTTTTTTTTTTTTTTTTTTTTTTTTTTTTTTTTTTTTATAAAAACCTTTTTAGAGCAGCGCACATAGTCTGCTCTGGCTACCTTCGCTGTGTTCCTGCATTAGCGCATCACCTGACGCAATGCTCTACCTTCCGTCGGGTCCTTACTTAACTAATGTATTTGGACAAGGCCGAGATCTAAACGAGGTTGTCCTACGTCATGGGGTAGGTTGTTTTAGAGATCCCGATTTCTTTATTTCTGGTTGTTGTGGGTGAAGTCTCTCTCTTGGCTATTACCTTGCTAGGTGTTCCATTCGCGGTTTTAATGTATCCAGAACATTTTTTAACTTTTTTGTTGAATAACAATTCTTTTGCTGCCGAACCGCCAATACAACTTATTGTGGCTCCGGAGTCTAGCAGGGCTATATAACTTCTACCTTCTATACTAATTTCAGTGAAAAGTCTATTATCTGAGCTTAGAAAGATGGCTGATATAAACCTTCTCCTAACCTTCCTTATACTTTTCCAGAATTCTCTTAAGCGTTTAGTTGAACGTTTAGGCTTAATTCTATATCTAAATTCATCTATTTTATTGAAAATTCGGTTACGGACTACGTTGTAATTTCGTATTCTTTTATGTAAAGGTGTGAATGAAAAGTGAGTGTTGGAAGTATTATATTGGTGGTCCGTTTGAGTGCCAATATCCTGACTATCAATGGGTTCGGAGGATGTGTCTACTTGGTGTTGGTTGACACATCCCGTTTCCGGTTTCCCGAAAGGTTACATTTCGGACACATAGGCTTGAATATTTCTTTAGCTCCACAGCCAAAACAAAATATTTTTCTAGGCCCTACGCAATCGTCGAATCTGTGACCAGGTTCTCTGAGACGTGATCATCATCCGATAACTGTTCGGAATCACTGGGTACTGACAATTCTGCGATATATGAACGCAATTCTGCGATATATGAACGCACAGCCCGAGGCTTAAAAGTTTTTATATCATTATAGAACTGTTCATGTTTCCTAATTTCTCTTCGGAGCTGCGATCTGTTTGAAACATTTAAATGAAGTAATTCGTGATGTACTATAGGCTTGGCGTTTCGAATCAACAGATCAACTAATTCATTTTCAGGTATCCCATTTTGGAGTCTATCAACAAGATCTTCTATTGAGTATTGGAAGTCATCAATTGGTTCGTTTTCGCCTTGGCGACGTTTCCTAATCTTTTCCCATATGTCATAATCGGTTTCTATATCTTCAAATCTCCTCTTGAACTCTAAGCAAAAGATTTCCCAGGTAAAGTTGGAGTGAGTACGATGAAATTTCCAGTACCAATCACTAGCTTTACCCGTAAACAATAGATATAAATGGTCACATAAGAGTTGAAATTCGTTATTCAAATTTTGTTTGGTAAGAGAACGAACGCGATAAATAAATTCGTCTGTTCGCATGCAATTCTTGGACTCATCAAATTTGATGTGCCAACTTTGCATAATGTTGGGTACTTTTCCAGGTGAACTATTTAAAATGGAGCTATTCTGATTGACACTAGACCTTGAGATGTTCTCAACGTTATTGTAATGAGACTGTTGTATGTCTGTATTACTGATCCTAAGGTTGCTGTCGTTAGCAGAGGATGGTGGTTGTTCTGGTGGGACCAGTTTAAGAGATTCTAATTTACTTTGCAGAGATGTCTCAATAATTTTTGATAAGTGTGACGTGAGTTGTTCTACCAATTGCTGCTGTTGAATATTTATTGAAGCTTGAATATAGGTAGCTATCTCGTCTTGGTTGTTAAGTCCGATACTAGTAGTGTTCAAATTACGGTCAGATTCTTGTCGAGTGGTGGATCGAGTTTGCATACCCCGCCTTGGACTTATCCCTCGACCTCTAGTGGATCTTTGGTTTCTCCTAGAGTAATTTAGCCTATTGCCGCTTGTACTAAGGGTTTCGTTTGCACCAGGTTGTGGGCCGGCTTCCGAGCGAAGCTCTGCAAACAGGGTATTGTTCGAGAATGTTAAGGCCATTGCCGTGCAATCAGCGTTACATGTTGGGCATTTTGGAGTTACCTTAAGATGGTCTATAATACAAAGTTTATGGAAAATATGCCTACATGGGGTTTTTGCTACAAGATCATTTCTATTTAATACTTCATTACACATACAGCAAAAAGGTTCTTCCGTTTGCAATGCGGATGCTATATCTTCCGTGCTATGGATCACCGACATTTTGCTTTGTCTATGTAAAAACTAATAATTAAGGATTTAAATTGTTTGGGGTACTAATATGTCTGTCTTTTCCATGCCAGAAACTATAAGATGGTGTCAGTCTAGTACATAGTGGTCTACACCTATTATCGTTAATTGTTTTATTTTCATTAACCAGAACATTCAATTACTGGACAGCACTCACACTGAAGTAAATCTACTGTGTTCCAAAAATAATTGAGATGTATTCTACAATTTGTATATCATCAATCATATACTTATTGATTATCACCCTCTGAAGCTGTAGGTCTATTCAGGTCGACCAATCCAAAACAATGAATTACAATCGCTAATTCCAACGAAAAAGATCCTAAACGTAAGAGAATGTTGTCTGCACAAATATATAAATGACTTTTAGTTCACTAAAACATGAATTGTATGGATGGATTGATGGGTGAGCTTTAGGAACCCAGACAGTACCAAAAGGTTGAAAACTAAACTGTCTATGCTCCCACAGTGGTTTTTGATTAAAGTTGTGTACTGTCTCGGGCCCCACGTTGGGCGCCATTAAAGTTATGTAGCGTACGGGTTTGACTAAGTTGCGACTCTCACGACGAGAGCGCTGTATGTCGCCTGCGGATGTTAAGTACAGGCTTGCTTTATGGCGTGTAGAAGGCTTCGAGGTGCGCACTCTTGCTATGCTCGTATCTAGCTCGCCGGATTGTCGGGGTTCTTCTCCACCTATTCTACACTATTGCACCCTAACACACTTTAGTTATAGTGCGCTTCAGAAACTATATTTCGAGAGTGACTGTATTTGGACCAATGCGCCGACACGCAATATTAATATGGTAAACCTAAACATGACTTTGACTGACAGAGAGACAGTAGGTGTTGTTCGTCCCTCGTCTCTACCCTCCCTACCTTGACAATACTATATTTTAGTTGTATCGTCCCTAATCAAGTCTTTAAGACTATATTACACCTTACACGATCCTGGCATGGATAGTCGACAGACCAAAAAAACTTATGAATTTATATTCATTTCCATCATTTTAATTCAGTATTAAACAAAAAAAACTAATCAAACCGTCAGAATACCATGACATTCTAAGAGAGAGGTATGATGGGGAGATGATAAGGTTTTCTAATCAATACTACTCTATACTTATGTGTTAATGCCTTTTCTTATATACTAATTATGTTTGTTTACAATATTTCTTATTATCTACAACATTTAGTTTTAACTCTAGCGTTACATTTTCGTTTCCATTATAATTTTATAATTCTTTCATTTCTTACTTCATTTTTGGATTTTGTATAATTTTTCATTCTATTAACGTATAAATTCATTATAATTTAAATATTTCCAACCACATTTACGCAAGTATATTATAGTTTATGTTTATGTTTTTCCCATATTTCTTATTTACTTTTGTTGAAGTCTATCAACGTTAGATTTTAGAGAACTTAATATTTTTCTTGTTTTCTTATCATTCAATTACTTACATAGCGTTTTTATTGTTTATATAAGTTAAGCGCACCCACACTAGAGTACTAGTGATTGGGGACGCTGTGTTGGGTTCTTGTGAATATATAACAACTTGGTGTTCGATGAAATAATATATTTGATATAATTTGGAACAATAGGTCTGAACTGTGTCTGGTCCGAATATAAACTGAACTAAATTGTTCAACTCGTTAGGTTCTCCCCTTGAATGTCTGACTGGATTCTCCAGCCTCCTTAGATTGTCGAAAGTCTTAACTTATATATATATCTGCATACCGTTGTATCCCTGGGCCCAAGATGACGATAGTATGTTGATTTTAGCTGCTGGGGTTAAAACATAAAAATATAAAGGTCTCTTGATCTAATTATCTCTTTTTTTTTTTTTTTTTTTTTTTTTTTTTTTTATAAAAACCTTTTTAGAGCAGCGCACATAGTCTGCTCTGGCTACCTTCGCTGTGTTCCTGCATTAGCGCATCACCTGACGCAATGCTCTACCTTCCGTCGGGTCCTTACTTAACTAATGTATTTGGACAAGGCCGAGATCTAAACGAGGTTGTCCTACGTCATGGGGTAGGTTGTTTTAGAGATCCCGATTTCTTTATTTCTGGTTGTTGTGGGTGAAGTCTCTCTTTTGGCCGTTAATGAAATCTGACGTCGTCGAGAGTTAGCTCCGTGTCGGTGAGGGTATCTTGTCTTCGTGGTAGGTTAATCTGCTGCGCAGTAAGGTCTTTTCGCTGCATGCCGTTGACCGCACGAGTCACATAAAAAAAACCAACTACTCTTTCGCAGTCTTTGCTTTGGTGATAGCTCTAGCTATTGAGCTAAATCAAGGTGGTCACCTAAATTATTAAATAATTAGCGAATTACAAACACTAATACTTTAACGTACCTATTGCCAAATCACTAGACACTTATTTAAATGGTTTGCTGTTCGCACTATCCACGGATATAATCTTTTTGTGCAGTATAATAATTCACCCACGTTTTGCTTTTAATTTAATATATGATCTGAACGTCGCTGATCTGTTTCGCGTTATTTCATTCGCTTAGTCTAGTTTTCTTTTCTTTGCTCTTTTCCTTTTTTTTATACCCTGAACCCATTTTTAACGGGAAATCAGGGTATAATGGTTTTGTTGAATTGTATGGAACAGGCAGAAGGAAGCGTGGCAGACTCCATAAAGTATATATATTCTTGATCAGGGCGACGAGCGGAGTCGATTTGGCCCTGTCCGCATGTATTTATTTATTTATTTATTTATTTCTGAAGGATATTGACAACAATGAGAGTCAATTTAAATTAAAAAAGCCTAAACAAAGTACAGGATATAATTTCAATAGTAACACCGACCCGATGGGGGTATTTTATTTGCGAGTATGAACGCGTCGATTTCAGAAGATAGTTCTTAACTAGAGATTATAATTTCTTTTTTTTTTTTTTATACCGTGAACCCATTTTCAATGGGAAAACAGGGGATAATGGTTTTGTTAAAAGTATGTTGGCTTCGTCTAGTGTTGCAAATATTGCATCTAGATGTTTGGCGTGCTCGCTTTCGGACCAACTAAAAACGACAATATCGTCGATGTAGACGTAGCATATTTTTCCTATATGATCCCTTAGGATATCGTCTAACGTTCTTTGGTAAATGGGCGGGGAGTTCTTGAGACCAAAAGGCAGTCGTGTAAACTTGAATTTTCCGCCGTTTATTGCAAAGGCGGTTTTCTCCATGTCCCTCTCTTTCAAAGGAATCTGGTGAAATCCGCTCTTGAGATCTAGTACGGAGTAATATTTGTTCTCGCCCAACTGTGCGATTATCTCACCGATTTTGGGGATAGGGTACCTATCCGAAATAGTTATAGAATTATCGCCAGAGGCGTTGCTTTTCTTTGGTACTATCCACACAGGTGCATTATACGGTGACCGTGAGGGTCTGATAATGCCGTCTTGCAGCAGTTGTTGCATCTGTTTTTTTCACTTCTGTTCTAAGCGAAGCCGGGTAAGGATAAGGTTTACTGTACACCGGAATATCCGATGATGTTCGAATTTCCCCTTTCACCCTAGTAGTGTAAGTCAGTTTTTCGTCCGGGTCTGCGAAAAGGTCAGGATGTTTTTCGTAAGGGAATCTAATAGTTCGACTTGGGCCGGAGTGATGTGTTCTGTTTTGACTTTTATGTTGTTCACTGATTGGGTATTCAGTTGATCAAAATGGAGCTTGTAATTTCCGTCTAACGTCATGGTATTGTCTTTGACGTTTATTACGGCCTTGAATTCTTTTAGAGCATCGTTACCCTTGGCAACCGTGGAAGGTTTTTAAGGTTGGTAATAGGAAAAATTTTAGAGGGACATCTTGACGGCCCATATAGAGCGATGTAGCGATGTATGGTATGTTTGTCCGCCAACAGAGTTGACATAGAATTTATTTTTATTTATTTTCGGATTTTTAATTAAATGGGGTTGAATATAAATTTGCCTTGAGCCGGTGTCAATAAGGAAATTAAGTGTGGTGCCGTCTTGCGCTACACACTTGAAATAGAGTAACGAGGGCAAGATGGAACTGCCTTTGGAACTTGGGTTGCGGCCCACCGGGGGAAGAGGGCCGCTTTCCGAAGCGATCATTGGGCGAAGGCCTGTTCATATAATTGATTCGGCCGGAGCAAAGAGATGCGTCAACTTCCATAGCTACCGGCTTAGGTTCCGGTTTAGGAGCTACAGGGCGTGCAGAAGGATGCAATGGTTTCCCACCATATTGTTCATGAGATATGGGAAGTTGAGTGTAAGTCGGTCTAGTATTGTGGTTACGGAAGTCTGGGCTTCTCCAGTTATTCGCTGGGATTCCTATTGGATGGGGGTTATAATAGAGTCTGGGTTTAAAGGCCTGCCAGTTAGTTGCTGTATTTGGCAATTGTTGTTTATGGGGTGCGAGCCTAGGAGCGGCGGACTGACTAGGGGGCAGTATTGGGGGTTTTTGCCGAGACTTCGGAGTAAAAGCGTTTTGTTGCTCTTGGTTCTCTACCAATTCACACAGGTATAAAGCGTGGCTGAAATCGTGAGGCTCTTTGTGGGTAAATAACCATTTAGTCCTCTAACAAAAGTATCCAAAGCCTTTTCCCGATAGCTCTGAGTCAAAGCCCTAATGCATTTGGGTATCAAATCTTAGACAGTGATCTGGTTTAATATCAATTAGACTTGCTAGTAGACCGACTGATAGAATTCGGCACTAGGGGCGTGACAAATCGGAAAATGCATTTCCCGATATACCAGAAATCATGTTAGTTGAAGAGCTAGAAAGCTAAAATTTGGTATGTAGGTCCGCGTCGACCATCCTAGATCACGAGCTATGGGGGATATATCTCCGCCCATTGGGGGCGTGGCAAATCGGGTAAAACTGTATCTCCTAAAGTCGTAAACCTAGAATACTGAAATTTTGTACGTAAGCTGGTGTTTTAATTCTATAAAGATGGGTGAATAAATAAAATATCTACGCCTACTAGGGTCGTGGCAAATCGGGCTTGAAGATATTGTGATTTTTCGAATTCGGCTATATTTTAAGCACTATTGATGCTAGAAATCTGAAATTTGGTATATATACGCGGGTTGACCACGCAAGTCCAACGAGATATGGTAGATATATGTCCGCCCATGGAGTGTGGCAAACCGCAAAAGTTTAAATCTCCTACAGTTTAAGAGCTAGAAGCTTCAAATTTGAATAGCTGAGTTACTGGTAGCCTCCTCTATCGATGCCTGAAAAATAATTTGTACGCCTCCTTAGGGGCGTGGTATATCGAAAAATACCCTGAAATTTTCACATTTTTCGAGACTCGTTACTCGTTCTAAGAACTGGCAAATGGGGAGTCTACGGCCACTAGCGGCGTGGCAATCGGCATTTATAGTGCCCATATTGCGGCATGTATATGCTTCAGCCATCTATTTATGTTTTTTTGTACACATAAATAGGCTTAATGGGCATTGATAACACGGAAGGAAACATTTTTATAAAATAAACAAGTAAGAAACAAGTAAAAAACACGCACACACACACGCACGCACACACGCACGCATACACACACACATACACAGTTCGAGTTGCGTTTTCGTGGAGTACGGTCGACGTCATCGTGATCCATCGTGGACAATAGCTTGATCTGTGTTTTTCCCTGTGAAAGTGGAAAGAACTGTAGACAACGTGGTTGCTGTGGGCGCGACGCACCCAGCGACGGCAAAAAATCTATCAAAGACTTACTTCGCGTCGGTCTCGCAGAGTACCCCAGTGGTACAATCCGGTGGTGCAAGAGAGGGGGGCAATAGCGTCACTGTTTTTGGCGTCAGGGCTTTCCTCTTTCCCATTCTTTTTTTAAGCGCGAAAAGATTTGTCACATTAGACGTCACATTTGTGCAAATAATAAAAAATCAGGTGCATTCACTCTAACAGCTGTTAGTAGTGCTGGAAATTGCAGCGGACAATCAGCTGCTCACTAACTTTGATGAGTTGCTAAGTCTCAGCAGAGACAGCAACCTAGCTGCTATTGTGAGGTAGCAGGTATTAAAAGTAGTGCATACGTTCGGGCTCTCGCTGTAGTTAAGTTGAGTTTAAGTTACTGCGGTCTGTAAACTCAAATTATATTAGTAGGCAGTGCCCACTACAGGCTTCACGCCGTGGTAGTCGGAGCAATATGGAGGCCATGATGGAGGAGGAGCTGCAAGCTTTCGCGCGCCGTTCCTCGTTGCAGCGATCGCCGCAGCAACAACAGAGGGCGTTGCCGCAGCCGTCGACTTGTAATCAGTCTCCAGCGGCTGAGTGCCAGGCACCCAAGTCTTTGAAAGAAGCGTTAGCTCAAATAGGAGTTACGCTAGAGGGTTTGTCTGCCCTATTTTGGGGGCAGCAGCATATAAATGCACTAATGAGAGAGGAGCTGGCTATGCTGGTCAGTCTCCACAAGACGGCCGAAGCGTTCTGCAACCGACCGGTCAAAGACTGCGAGGTGCAGACCACGCTGGTCAAGAAAGTAGCTGTGAAGGCTAAAACAGAGAGCGTTAGTGCTACAGCAGGTAGTAATACGCCCAAGCGGTCGAGGGAAGTTGCCACTGAGCAGAGGAAAACTCCCTCGAAAAAGCCGAGGCACAATAAAAGCGCAGCAAACCCAATAGAGCCAATGGCTCTACGGGCTGCAGCCGATAAAACCAACCAGGCAGGTCGACAGACGAGCTCGAACAGCTGGACGGTTGTTAAGGGACGCAAGCCGCTGCAAAAACGTTCCAGAAGTGACGCCATCGCGGTTTCAGGTGTAGGTGATTGCAGCTATGCGGACATGCTTCGCGTAGTGAAGAGCGACCCAAATTTAAAGCATCTGAGCGGCAACGTCCAAGGTATTAGAAAGACAGCTAAGGGGGACCTCTTGTTGCAACTTAGTAGGAAGCCGGAGCATAGCGCTGAGGCTCTGCACGAAGCTGTAGGCAAAGCCTTGGGTGACCGAGCGGTAATTAAAACACTTATCGAATCGGCTCAAATTGAGACTCGGGACTTAGATGAGTTAGCAAGCAAAGAGGAGATCTTGGAGGCAATTAGGTTGGAGTTGAAGGATAGCTCACTCCCCATTGAGGCTATCAAATCGCTTCGGCCAGCTTTTGGAGGACAGCAAAGAGCTACGGTTGCTCTTCCAATTGGGAAAGCTAAAACTCTGCTCGAGCTGTCCAAAATTAGAATAGGATGGGTAGTATGCAGTATCCGAGTCGTTGAACAGCCTAAACGCTGTTTCAAGTGCCTCGATTACGGTCATATGGCAGCAAATTGTCGCAGCGACTGTGACCTAAAGGGCGCCTGTTTCAGGTGTGGAGAGATGGGTCACAGTGCAAAAGCATGCACCAAGCCACCAAATTGTAGCCTCTGCATCCGGAAAGATGAAAAGCCGACGGACCATTCAGCAGGCAGCTTCAAGTGCCCATCCTACCGTGAAGCTGCTCGTAAAATGAAATGTTAAGGTTCTTGCAGCTTAACTTAAATCATTGTATTGCTGCCCAAGATCTTCTAGAGCAGACCATTAGGGAAAAATGTATAGACGTAGCTTTTCTCAGTGAGCCCCACCACTGCATAACCAGCTGCCCTAGGACATGGTCAACAGACGTTAATGGCAAAGCTGCGTTGTGGGTATGCGGCAACTCAACGAACGTACTTTCGAATGTTAACTCATTCAATGGGTTCGTACGCGGCCGATATGGTAACTTATGGCTTTACAGTTGCTATCTGGCCCCCAGCATGCAGCTCAGTGAATTTACGACGGTGCTCGACGAGCTTGCCGAGGATGCAAGGGGTCGGTAGGCCATTATAGCTGGAGATTTTAACTCCTGGACGTTAGAATGGGGTAGCCTCACAACAAACGTCAGAGGTCGTATCCTACTGGAGATCTTCGCGACACTAGATGTTGCACTGCTCAACACTGGCCACGAGTACACCTTCAGTCGGGCGGGATACGGATCTGTTATCGACATTACTTTTGTCACTTCATCCCTCTTTCGGGGAGCAACATGGAGCCATTGCGATAGCTATACGGGCAGCGATCATACGGCACTTCTATTCACAATAGGTGAGCCACCTGCCAGGGCGTCAACCTTGTGGAGGGAATCGTATCGGCTGGATACTTTTGATCCCGCGGCTTTTTCAGAGGCCATTCAGTCTCTGGGCAGAATTGGTAATGCTGAGGCCAGAGCATGCCAAATGGTAGCCCAAATACAGAGAGCCTGCAATAGCGGCATGTTACGCCGCAAGCAATTCACGCGACAATAAGAGCTTACGTATTGCTGGAATGCACAAATAGGTGACATTCGTCGCAAATGCATCCAGGCGAGAAGAAGCTACCAACGGGCTCGCGGCAGGTCTCTTTTCTCGAGAAACAATTAGCTTACCAGGCAGCTAGAAGACAGCTGAAGACGGCAATTCGGGCAAGCAAAACTGAATGCTTTTTAGAGTTGTGCGACTCAGCCGAATATGACCCTTGGGGCAGGGCATATAAGATAGTAGTTAAAAGACTATACGCAGGTAGACAGGTGCAGCCTACGGATCGTCTGGAGCTTAAATCGATTGTGGAAACGCTCTTTCCAGAACGTTTAAGCTCCATTCACGCCCCTGGGTCCGAGTCTGCTGATCGGGGCTCAACGAACACTGAAATTGTTTTAGTCACAGAGGAAGAAATCATAGTAACTCTCCGGGGTCTTAGAACCAACACTGCTCCAGGGCCGACGGGATCCCAAATCGTGCGCTAAAGCTAGCCCTCGCCTTGCACCCTAGTACGTTCGCTGAATTATTCAACGAATGTCTAATTCAAGAGACGTTCCCGGCAAAATGGAAAGCCCAGAACCTGGTGTTGCTACCCAAGGCTGGCAAACCACCAGATGAGCCATCTTCATACAGACCGATCTGTCTCTTAGACACCATGGGAAAGGTGTTTGAGAAATTGATCTGCTCTAGACTGGGGACTGCGAATACTTGCGCCGGAGGCCTGTCACCAAATCAATTTGAATTCCGGAAGGCCCGGTCAAAAAAAATCTGTAGTTGTCCTAGTCAGCAGTCGCAAAAGAGTGGAAACTGCCAATATAATGATTGGCAGCGTCACCATTGCGTCAAAGAGAGCGATAAAGTATCTTAGTGTCATGATAGACACAAGATTAACTTTCCGCGAGTACTTAGAGTATGTGCATAAAAAGGCAGCTGATTCTTGTAGAGCTCTCTCGAGAATTATGCTTAACACGCGGGGACCTAAACAGCAACGACGTCTCCTTCTAATGAGCGTCATTAGGTCCGTCATCCTCTATGCTGCGCCAATATGGGCAAGAGCGACGGCAACGCCGAGCTACAGCCGGGGCATTTGCGCGATCTTCAGACTGAGCGCAATTAGAGTCAGCTGCGCTTTCAGGACTATCTCCAATGACGCGGCGCTCGTCATAGCTGGTGTGGTACCACTGGAGTACTTGGTCGCCGAAGCCGTGGAGCGGAATTCGCACGCGCCTGCGCGACTTAACGCTATCAGGGCGAACAGCATTGCACTATGGCAAAGAAAGTGGAATTGCTCAGCTAAAGGGCGGTGGACGCACAAGCTCTTCCCCGCAAACACGGCGAGGTAAACTTCTACCTTACGCAGACATGGATGCTTTCGAAGCTATTTTAAGCGCTTTGGCCACGAGGAATCTGACGAGTGCCCCTGGTGCGAGCGACGGCATGTGGAAGACGCCAACCACATTCTTTTCGAATGTGGGCGGTTCCTAGAGGATAGGCGTCGTCTGGAAGAGGCAGTGGGCCGCTCCATCAGAGCGGACAACATAGTCAACGCCATGCTGGAATCGGAGGAAGCTTGGGAACTAACAAGCCCCTTCGCGGCCACAGTGATGATGGAGCTCCGCAGAGTCGAGCGAATGAGAAGACGAGCTGTCCCAGGCTAAGGTAGCGCACAGTGCTTGCGAAGCAATGCCTTACGGCCGTCCCGAAAGCATAGCGCACTATCCTAGCCACCACGCAACTTGCAACTTGTATTACAAAGATTGTCAAACGAATATAAAAACAAGTAAGAAAGCTCTAGTCGAGACTGCTCGACTACGAGATCTCCTGAACCCTTGGAGTAATAGCTATTTCAATAATTTTTCGCGTCTTTCAGCTTACACAAGAAACACGCGCGCACACACAGGCATACATACATACACACACACACACACACACACATACACATAAACATTTACACACACACACACACAAGCATAAACACGCATGGGCGGCAGTGAGCGCTTACTATGATAACTTAATTGTTTAAAACCTTTTTTTATGAACGTACGATCTTCATGAAACTTTCAGATTATGATTATAACATGGTTATGCATGTAATTGCCAAATCACAAGTCTCTAGTATTTGAAATACGCTTTTTACAAAAGTGAGGGTGAGGGGGTGAATTTAGAGGTGGGGGTAAATTTTAACAAAAACCGAAATTGTATAAATTGCATTAAAAATTTGGAGACTCAAGCAATAAAGGTGTAGAAGATATAATTTTATAACTGGTTTTCGATAAGGTTTTTATCGATAAAAAAGATCGGGATGAGTTATCGATTTTTAATGATAAACTCGATATCCGCCTTGTAATTACGAACATTTAAAAAAAAATTTGAAGTCTCTAGCTCTTATATCTTCGGAAATCGACGCGTTCAAACATACGGCAGACGGACATGCGGACAGACGGACGGACGGACAGACGGACAGACAGACAGACGGACAGGGGCGAATCAACTCAGCTAGTCGCCCTGATCAAGAATATATATACTTTGTGTTACATACATTTCAACAAAACCATTATACCCTGATTTCCCATTGAAAATGGGTTCAGGGTATAAAAAAAACACACACGCGTACACACACACATACACACACACACGCGTACACACCCACATACACGCACACAAGCACCCACGCCTAAACACGCATGGTCTGCAGTGTGTGCTTGCTATGAGAACTTAATTGTTTAACAAGTAAGAAAGCTCTAGTCGAGAATGCCCGACTACGAGATCCCCTGAACCCTTCGAGCAATAGCTCTTTCAATCATTTTTCGCGTCTTTCAGCTTACACAAAACACACACACGCACACACACTCACACACACACACACGCATACACACAGGCATATACACACACATCATACACACACACACACGCACACACACAGAGATACGCACGCAAGCATAAACACGCATTGACTGCAGTGGTGGCTTACTAAGGGAAATTAATTGTTCAATAACTTTTCTTCTGGATGTAGTTTCTTCATGAAGCTTTCAGATTATGATTATATTATGAATATGTATGTATTTGCCAAAGCACAAGTCTCTAGTATTTGAAATACGCCTTTTACAAATGTGAGGGAGAGGTGGGGGTAAATTTTGACAAAAAACAAAATTGCATATCAGTATACATTTAAAATTTGGAGACTCTAGCGTTAAAGGTTTAGGAGATATAAATTTATTACTAGTTTTCAATATTTTTAATCGATAATAAAATAACGGAGCAATCTATCGATATTTAAAGCAATACTCGATATGCGCGTGCTATACTCGGACCTAGGAAAAAAATTTCAAGTCTCTAGCTCTTATATCTTCTGAGATCGACGCGTTCAAAAATACGGACAGACGGACAGAGCTAAATCGACTCAGCTTGTCACCCTGATCAAGCACCACCGCGTCGTTTCGAACAACGGTAGTTAAAACGAAATCACATTATTGTTATGACGCCATATAGCAAAGAAAAGACAGTGTAGCGGCTGGAAATTCAAAAACAATGCACAGACAAATCAATCGCTACGAGATTTTTAGAATATGCTCAGTACGCATTTATGTATAAATTAAATATATTTTGGATTAAAAAAAACATTTATTCACTTTCGGAGTTGGGTTAGAACTAAACTTAAGAATAATTAAACAAGTATTATTTATATGATTTAGTCACTCGGCCTGTGGTGTCTGGGGTCTTCCGTTTTAGCAAGTATCCAACTACTACCATAATTATCAGTAGAGTTCCAGAGAGAGTTATATTGTTGCTCTTATATCGTTGCTGCTTTTTAAGGCTTCTAATTTTCTCGTGTTGTTTAGATTTATTTCCTTGAGCATTTGCAGTGAGAGGACTTCATCGATCTTGTTTGTTTCCGCCATGATTTGAAATAGCTGTGGGGTGGCTTCTGCGAAGGACATTACTTTTGATTCGTATATGTCATCTTCGATGCGTATCGAGGACTCGTATTTGAACTCTTCTAAGTAACTCTTCCAACGTTTTAATTTTCCGTTGTGATTTTTATTACTTAAAGCAAAGGTTATTGGTTGGTGGTCTGTGAATATAATAACTTTGACAGTTCCATACAAGTAAATTCGAAGGTTTTGCAATGCCCAAACTATGGCTAGCATTTCTTTTTCGTTTGTTGCATAGTTCTCCTCTGTTTTTGACAATGTTCGCGATATAATAGTAATGGGTCTGCTTTCTTGTTCAAGGACTGCACCGATTGCGTAATTCGAAGCATCGGTTGTTAGGTGGAATTCTTTAGAGAAGTTTGGGTATTTTAAAATTACGTCATTAGAACAAAGAGTTTGCTTTATTTTGTTGAGTGCTTCTATTGCCTTGTTATCTAACTTTATCTGATGCTTTTGCTGATATTCGACCATCTTCACCTCTGAGGTGAGTGGTAAGGGGTTTAGCTAGTTTTGCATAATCTTTTATGAATCTACGGTAGTAGCCGGAGAGGCCTACGAACGATCGTAGTTCTTTAAGAGTTATGGGTATGAGGAATCTGGAAATCGCTTCAACCTTTTCTGGATTTGTCTCAACGCCATTGTCTGAAATGGTGAATCCTAGGAAATTTACTTCCTTTTTGAAAAATTCACACTTGTCTATTTGGATTTTCATATTAGCGTTAAGTAAAGTCGTGCTTGCTTTAGAGCAATAGGATATGGGTAATGCCTGCTGTAAGCCGGAGTGTCGATATTGGTTCGGATTTCTCCTACTACTTTAGTCGTGTGAGTTAATTTTTGCTCTGGGTCTGCAAATAACGGTTTAGCATCTTGAATTAGTCGATCTATTATCTTTTTCTGGCTATCGGACATATTATTTGTTCGGACCTTTATATTGTTAACTGCTTGTGCAGGTAATTGCTTAATACGGAATTTATTACTGCCATTTACTATTAGGATATAATTCCTGACATCAATAGCAACATTGAGTTGTTTCATTGCATCGATGCCTAGAATACCATGAAAAGTATTTAGAGTCTGCAATACGAAAAATCTGATTTGAGTGTTGAGGTTAAAAAGATTCAGAAATATATAATGGGTTATGGCAATTTTTCCGGCATCTCTCAATCGTATTCTCAATTGGTTCGGTCAAGTAAGTTGTGGCACCTATACTGGTCACGGACAGATTTAAAGAATTTTTATCGAATCGGAAAATTATGGTGGTTTGCTTTCAGAAAATGTTCTTGAAATCCTAATTTATGTTAGTAAATTCCTACGCGATCAACGCAGTGATCTTCGCCGTTCAGTAGTACAATTTTAGAGTTTTCTTAAATACTAAGTGTTGAAGTTTAATATTTCTTGTTTATTTCTGGTTTTCCTTAATTTCTAGGTGAATTGTTTAATGTTTGTTGTTTACTTTTTGTTTTTAAATCTTATTCACTATGCTTACAATATTTTTAGCATCGTTGACTCCCGCGATGATGGTCCGGATTGCTCTCTTTCGTCAGATTCCAGTATTAGTGGTCTGTCTGTTACTCAAGATCTTGCGACGCACGCTGATTACGCGGTACCCTACGGGCGGACATTTATAGGGTGGCAACAATGTTTTTGACCCACGACCGTACCTCGTTTACGTAGTTAGAGTTACTCTTTCACGAACACGGCGCAGCTGCGGATTGGGCACTATTACGGATGTTCGAATGCTCCCGTTAGCTACGGATTAGGTACTAACGCTTCGATAGCTGCGGGTTAGGCACTAAGGATTTTCGTCGCGTTCACTAGCAGCTATATTTCGTTATAGGTGCTCTCGCGAACAATAGTTGGTACTATGTTTTTCGACGCGTAAACATTTTGTGGTGACGATCGCGGGTCCCTGCTCGGGCGCCAATTAAATATTCGAAAGCGGTTTTTGGATTAAAAAAAACATTTATTCACTTTCGGAGTTGGAGAATAATTATACAAGTATTATTTATATGAAAGCTGCCGCTGCTGCTATTGGCGTCGCTGCCGCCGTGGTCACTGCTGTTGCTGCTGATAGGTGTCTTGTGACACGATGGCTCTCACGGTGGTGCTGACCGACGCGCTAACGTTGTGTTTTGGCCAAGTGCATTGATCTTATTATTATTGCTGACGATAGGCTCCCACGGTTGCGGTTGCGTTGCTATTGTATTTTGCTGACAAAGCGCACGAGTCAAAACTGCATGCACTGGAGCCGTGATACAATTGGGCCGGTGCAATGCCCTTTTGTAGGGTCTGTCGTTAACTTATACATACATACATACACACATACAAATGAGCGCGTTTATAAGGCTGGAATGCTTGATGCTATGCGTGCAGACTCACATACATATATACATATGTATGTATTTGCGTATACATATGTATGTATTTGAGATTGTATTTTAAGAAGAAACAAATTTAAACTTATAAAATTATTCGACTAAGAAAATGAAAAGTATTAAGTGCCATTCAGTCAAGCTCGCACCTTCCCAATAAAATATCTATTTTCGAAAAAAAAAATATGTATGAAAAAAAAAAAACATCGAAGAGGTTCGAACCTCCCCTACTTTAACATAACTTGCGTCGCCCTTAGCACCACTACAGTAACGGCTAGAAAGTCCAGAAATCAATCGAAATTCTAAGAATGTGAAAAAAGGCGCGCTTCTGTCTGATGAGTGTGTGCACATGTATGGGAAAATCGCGCTGATCTGCTGCTAGCTTGAAGCCGGTATCCAATATATGGATATAAATATATAATATAAATCAAAATTGTATAAATTATGTATGTATGTAATTTGAATTCAATGATGCAATGATTCAATGATACAATGATCATAGTAATAGCTATCGATGATTTTACAATTTTTTGTTGTGCACTAGACTTGAAAATTGCACTATTCTGGTTGACAGAGTTGGCGCTGTGAATGAGTATTCTGCAATCGGTATCGCCCGACTGCAACGTTCTTACTTGTTATTTTTTATTCGCAAGTATTTTTTATACCCTGAACCCATTTTCAATCGAAAATCAGGGTATAATGGTTTTGTTGAAATGTATGTAACAGGCAGAAGGAGGCGTGGCAGACCCCACAAAGTATATATATTCTTGATCAGGATGACGAGCTGAGTTGATTTGGCCCTGTCCGTCTGTCTGTCCGTCTGTCCGTATGTATGAACGCGTCGATTTCAGAATATATAAGAGCTAGAGACTTCAAATTTTTTTTAAAATGTCCGTAATTACAGCGCGCATATCAAGTTTATCATTAAAAATCGATAACTCATCCCAACCTTTTTTTTCGATAAAAAACCTTATCGAAAACCAGTTATAAAATTATATCTTCTACACCTTTATTGCTAGAGTCTCCAAATTTTTAATGTATGCTTATATGCAATTTATACAATTTCGGTTTTTGTTAAAATGTACCCGCACCTCTAAATTCACCCTCTCACTCACACTTTTGTAAAAAGCGTATTTCAAATACTATAGACTTGTGCTTTGGCAATTACTTGCATATTCATGTTATAATCATAATCTGAAAGTTTCATGAAGATCGTACGTTCATAAAAAAAGGTTTTAAACAATTAAGTTATCATAGTAAGCGCACACTGCGGCCCATGCGTGTTTATGCGTGGGTGCTTGTGTGTGTATGTGTTTGTGTATGTGTGTGTATGTGTTTGTGTATGTGTATGTATGTTGAAAGCGATCCTTATGGTTAACGGACAACGCGTGGCGATGGGGCACGATCTAAGTGTTGAACGCAATCCTTTACTAGGATACAACTCCGCGTGTCCCTGCTCGGGCGCCAATTATTAAAAACCGTTCGGTGATTTATTCCTAATGAGCCGACTGGCTGGTTTCTTTATTATATTTATAGTCGCTGCTAGTGCCGCTGCAGTTGTTGTTGTTCTTTGACTTGATGGGAATGCTGACGCAGCGCACGTGGCGGAGGCCTGTTATTGTTGTTGTCTTTTGACTCCGTAGGAATGCTGACTCAGCGCACGTGGCGGAAGCCGCCTTGGGTTCAGTGCACTAACACTGTTGCTAAGTTGCTTGGAGAGTTTTTGGTGTAACTTTGTGTGTTAACTTGTACATATATAAATTTGATTGTGTGTACGCATGGGATGCCCTGCTCACAATTATGGGATATAACTTGTAAAAGCATTTGTATGCCTCTGTGCATTTACATGTGCGTGAGTGTATGTGTATGCTTCTAATTAAAAAGGTCTATTTCACCTGTATATGTGCAGGTGCAAGAGATCGATCGCATTCCAATTCCACAGTGCCACAGAGTATTGGGAAGAGCACATGTTACTTTAGTCAGTCAGCTACTGCAATTAAGTGTCTTTCACTGACACAATCAAAAAGACTCAGACAGAAACTGATTTTGTCGCGACTGCCTTAGGTCTGCTCACGCTCTGAGCGAGACTGTTATTTCTGTTTTCGTTTCGTTCAATTCAGTCACTGATCGTTTGCGTGAGTGAAATGAAGCAAACAGTCTTTTACGTATGTATGGGTAATCCCACGCGATTGTTACGTTCTTTTATGTATGTATGTATGCATCTATTCACATGCACACGAATGCAAAAATCATTTCTGTTGAGTTTTTTAGCAAAACAGTCTTTTGCTGAGAGTCTTTGTGTGAGCGAAAATCGTATTAGTCTTTACGCGACTGTTATTTGAGAGCGTCACACGAATGAGTCATTGCAATGCGTCTGACCGTAACCGATTCTAACAAGTAAGAAAGCTCTAGTCGAGACTACTCGACTACGAGATCCCCTGAACCCTTGGAGTAATAGCTATTTCAATAATTTTTCGCGTCTTTCAGCTTACACAAGAAACACGCAGGCATACATACACACACACGCATACAGACTCAAACGCATACACACACTCACATACACACACACAAACACAAACACATACATACACATACACAAACACATACACACACATGGGCTGTAGTGTGCGCTTACTATGAGAACTTAATTGTTTAATAACTTTTATGGACGTACGATCTTCATGAAACTTTCAGATTATGATTACAACATGAATATGCATGTAATTGCCAAAGCACAAGTCTCTAGTATTTGAAATACGCTTTTTACAGAAGTGAGGGTGAGGGGGTGAATTTAAGGGTGGGGGGTAAATTTTAACAAAAACCGAAATTGTATAAATTGCATATAAGCATACATTAAAAATTTGGAGACTAGCAATAAAGGTGTAGAAGATATAATTTTATAACTGGTTTTCGATAAGGTTTTTATCGATAAAAAAAGATCGGGATGAGTTATCGATTTTTAATAATAAACTTGATATGCGCGCTGTAATTACGGACATTTAAAAAAAAATTGAAGTCTCTAGATCTTATATCTTCTGAAATCGACGCGTTCATACATACGGACAGACGGACAGAAGGACGGACGGACAGACGGACAGACAGACGGACAGGGCCAAATCAACTCAGCTCGTCGCCCTGATCAAGAATATATATACCTCGTGGGGTCTGCCACGCCTCCTTCTGCCTGTTACATACATTTGAACAAAACCATTATACCCTGATTTCCCATTGAAAATGGGTTCAGGGTATAAAAAAAAACAAGAAGACTCTAGTCGAGACTGCTCGACTAGGAGATATCCTAAACCCTCTAATCTGATATTCTAATCACTCTGCACTTCTTTTCAGCACACATATGTACATACACACGCACGTATTAGAACGCGCTCTGCTAACTACGCAGTAAGCAGCGACTGCGCTTGGGCTGCGCTGCAGTGTGGGCAACATTATTAGAATTTATTTGTTGAATAATTTAATTTCTAGACGTACAATCTTAATGAAACTTTCATATGTTGAAAATGTAAGTTCATTCCAAAGCACAAGTGTCTACTATTTGAAATACGCCTTTTACAAAGGTGATGGTGAGGGGGTGGATATAAGGGTGGGGGGTAAATTACAACAAAAATCGAAATTATATAAAATACATATAAGCACTGACCAAACAACACATAGACTAGACATGTAGAGCAACGTTTTTCCAAGCCGCAACATCTGTCTAGCAGGTCCCGGCCAACTTCGCATTCGCTCGGCTTGGTATTGGATGGGTCGGGTAATGAAAGATAGCACGACGAAATCAGTGCGCTCTAAGCCAGTGTTGCCGAATCAGCTATTTTGTAGCTAGATCTGGCTACTTTTTAGGGCCGATTGCTACAAAAATTTTCAAACAGCTATTAGCTACAAAACTGGCTGTTTGAAGCTGCCGAGCTTTTTCGACAACTCTGGCTCCAATCATTTACACTGACCAGAGAACACATAGACTAGACATGTAGTACAAAGTTTTTCAACACCGAAAAATCTGACTCCTAGGGCCTATCAATTTCGTATTTGCTCGGCTCTTCACTTTTTAGGTTCGGGCTACGAAAATATGCGAAGGTACAATCATTCCGCTTCATGCGCTCGACCGAGATGGTCAAATGTTGAATAAAAGATGTCTCTATGCTCAATTTTTGTTCTTGCTCTCTCGCTCTCTCTGCTCTCTGCTCTCTCAATATGTATATGTATGTATGCATGTGAGCACAAGAAGCAGCTCACGAAAATTGAAATTTCTTCGCGTTAGACTGCCGTTTCTTCCCTTACGTGAAGTGTATTCCGAACTCTTCAAGCCGTTTGCCATGCGTTTTCGTTATTATTTGTGAGAAGGGTATGAAAGCGTTGGTGCGCATAATGAAAATGTTTTCGCGATTAGCATGCATACACACTCTCGCTTGCTACATGTACTATGAGCATTTGTATGCCTGTGTGCGAAGCTCTTGCCGCCTGTAGCAATTTTACAGCCCAGCATTTGCATTTGGTCGATCTTGTGAAGTCCTCACATACATATGTATGTATGTATGTATATACATTTGACTGTGTGTACGCATGGGATGTGCTGTTCACAATTATGGGATATCACTTGTAGAAGCATTTGTATGCCTATGTGCCTTTACATGTGCGTGTGTGTATATCTTTGTTTGTATGCTTGGGAGATGAACATTGGCGTGTGCCTACCTCAACTTTTAATGGTGTGAACGATTTTGGGTTTTAATTGAAGAGGCGCGCTTATATTTAAATAGCGGACTAACTAAAGTGACAGGTGCACTTCCCATTACTTTTGATACGTTTTTTTACTTGCATGCACCTGTATATGTATGTACATATATGAAGAGGCGCGCTTGTATTTAAGTACCTTTTATTTTCTATTAACAATTTATAAAAACAATTGTTTTAAATAGGAATCTGGGTAATATTATATCACTAATTTAATAAATATAACAAGTAAGAAAGCTCTAGTCGAGACTACTCGACTACGAGATCCCCTGAACCCTTGGAGTAATAGCTATTTCAATAATTTTCCGAGTCTTTCAGCTTACACAAGAAACACGCACACACACACACACACACACACACACACACACACACGCACGCACGCACAGGCATACATACACACACACACACACACACACACACACACACACACACACATACACAAACAATTACATACATATACACACACAAGCATAAACACGCATGGGCGGCAGTAAGCGCTTACTATGAGAACTTAATTGTTTAATAACTTTTTTTATGGACGTACGATCTTCATGAAACTTTCAGATTATGATTATAACATGGATATGCATGTAATTGCCAAAGCACAAGTCTCTAGTATTTGAAATACGCTTTTTACAAAAGTGATGGTGAGGGGGTGAATTTAACAGTGGGGGGTAAATTTTAACAAAAACCGAAATTGTATAAATTGCATGTAAGCATACATTAAAAATTTGGAGACTCTAGCAATAAAGGTGTAGAAGATATAATTTTATAACTGGGTTTCGATAAGGTTTTTTATCGATAAAAAAAGATCGGGATGAGTTATTGATTTTTAATGATAAACTTGATATGCGCGCTGTAATTACGGACATTTAAAAAAAAAGTTGAAGTCTCTAGCTCGTATATCTTCTGAAATCGACGCGTTCATACATACGGACAGACGGACAGACGGACGGACGGACAGACGGACAGACGGACAGACAGACGGACAGGGCCAAATCAACTCAGCTCGTCGCCCTGATCAAGAATATATATACTTTGTGGGGTCTGCCACGCCTCCTTCTGCCTGTTACATACATTTCAACAAAACCATAATACCCTGATTTCCCATTGAAAATGGGTTCAGGGTATAAAAATAGAAAACATTAAATTTAATATAAAGAAATCAATAAAAACAAGGATAATTTAATAAAATTAACAAGATAATTCAATAAATTTATAATTCAATAAATTTTCGATCCCCTGCACCCGTTCATATATGTACATACATATACAGGTGCATGCAAGTAAAAAAACGTATCAAAAGTAATGGGAAGTGCACCTGTCACTTTAGTTAGTCCGCTATTTAAATATAAGCGCGCCTCTTCAATTAAAACCCAAAATCGTTCACACCATTAAAAGTTGAGGTAGGCACACGCCAATGTTCATCTCCCAAGCATACAAACAAAGATATACACACACGCACATGTAAAGGCACATAGGCATACAAATGCTTCTACAAGTGATATCCCATAATTGTGAACAGCACATCCCATGCGTACACACAGTCAAATGTATATACATACATACATACATATGTATGTGAGGACTTCACAAGATCGACCAAATGCAAATGCTGGGCTGTAAAATTGCTACAGGCGGCAAGAGCTTCGCACACAGGCATACAAATGCTCATAGTACATGTAGCAAGCGAGAGTGTGTATGAATGCTAATCGCGAAAACATTTTCATTATGCGCACCAACGCTTTCATACCCTTCTCACAAATAATAACGAAAACGCATGGCAAACGGCTTGAAGAGTTCGGAATACACTTCACGTAAGGGAAGAAACGGCAGTCTAACGCGAAGAAATTTCAATTTTCGTGAGCTGCTTCTTGTGCTCACATGCATACATACATATACATATTGAGAGAGCAGAGAGCAGAGAGAGCGAGAGAGCAAGAACAAAAATTGAGCATAGAGACATCTTTTATTCAACATTTGACCATCTCGGTCGAGCGCATGAAGCGGAATGATTGTACCTTCGCATATTTTCGTAGCCCGAACCTAAAAAGTGAAGAGCCGAGCAAATACGAAATTGATAGGCCCTAGGAGTCAGATTTTTCGGTGTTGAAAAACTTTGTACTACATTTCTAGTCTATGTGTTCTCTGGTCAGTGTCATTTACGAAGGCAAAAAATAAAAACCAAAACGATATAATTTAGCTTATTATTTATTAATTTAATGCCGAGTCTGTGGACACTGTTTAGGCAAAGTTATTTCGATGCGAGGCTGACAAATTTGTAGGTGTTGCGCGAATGAAGACTATTTTCGTACAGAGTTTAAAAGAATATAAATAAAGAGGAGTATGCAATTAACAGAGCGGATGAGATTTACATATGTATGTGTGTTATGCTTTGTTATGTGCAAGAGTGCGCTAACAGCGAATGAGAATGACAAAGGCAAGAGATTAACTTAAGAGAAGCTTATTTAACTATTAAGAGCAATTATTAGCTGCTGCGCCGAACATCCTCCCTACCGTTAAAATACCATGACTTTTAACAGGATCATCAACCGGAAGGACGCACAGCTTATTGACAGCTCGACGTGTAGTTCCAGTGGGTGTACGCAGAACAGCGACTCTCACGGCTCCATCGGCTCCAGCAATGATCTCAACGACCCGGGCTAATGGCCACTTCAAAGGTGGCAGGTTTTCGTCTTTTACACAAACGACATCGTTGACCTTGATAGAAGGCCGTGGGGTCCGCCATTTTCCACGCTGTTGCAGAATTGTGAGGTATTCCTCACTCCATCGCTTCCAAAACAACTGCTGTATGTATTTCATACGCTGCCAGCGATCGAGGCGATTGCAGTTAATCCGAGATAGATCTGGTTCGGGGAAGTCGATAAGTGGTCGACCAGTCAGGAAATGCCCTGGAGTGAGAACTCCAAGATCATCAGGGTTTTCTGAAATTGGAACAAGAGGACGACAATTGATTATAGCCTGAATTTGGCACACCAATGTACGCAGTTCATCGAAACCAAGAAGTGCCGATCCCATAGACCGTTATAGGTGCCTTTTAGCTGTCTTCACTGCTGCCTCCCAAAGACCGCCAAAATGTGGCGAACGAGGAGGTATGAATTTCCAATCGAAGCTGTTGTTGATGCTGTAGTTGTGAACTTCAGTACGATGTTCCTGGCTCAAAAATAAACGTCTCAGATCCGCCAATTCGTTCCGTGCACCCACAAAGTTGGTTGCGTTGTCTGACCAGATGCATGTTGGAATGCCGCGCGTACTAACGAAACGCTTGAGGGCGCCCAAAAAGGCAGCTGTCGACAGATCCTTTGCAAGCTCCAGACATACAGCCTTAGTTGTGAAACAAACGAACACGCAGACGTAGCATTTTACTGATGCTCTATTTTGTCCATCGGGCTTGTAATAAAAAGGTCCACAATAGTCAACTCCAGTGATTGTGAATGCCGGTGAGCACTGTGCACGCTCCTTAGGCAAGTCTGCAATTATATGCTGAACTAGGCGAGGCCGGGATCTGCATCAAATTATGCATTTTCGCAATGCTCGGGCAACAGTTTTCATGCCGCCTATGGGCCAAAACTGCAATCGAATAGCTGCAAGCAAAGCCTGCGGTCCGGCGTGGTGATGCATTTGATGAAAATGGGATATTATAGCGAAGGTTAAGGGATGGTTTTTGGGTAAAATAATTGGGTGACGCGCATCGAAACCGAGAGTAGAATGCCCCAAACGACCACCACCAACTCTTAGTAGACCAAAATCATCCATAAACGGAAATAGCGAAAGAATGGCGCTTGACGAGTGTATATTCCTTCCATTCTGTAGGGCAAAGTATTCCGGTTGCAACTGAGCTCTTTGAGCAAGACGACATAATAGGAACAATCCGTGACGCAGATCATCCGATGATAACTCAGGTGATTTTATTTTCCGGATGAATTTATTAACAAACCAAAGATTCGCTTCATTGTTCCGAATGAATTTATGTACTTGAATGACAAAGAGATGTCCACATGCTCTGCCGACAGCAAGACTCTTTAACGCATTTCAGGCAAGCAGTGCCTAGGCCAATAACATTTTTCCTCTTGCAAAAAGGAAGGTCCATGCATCCATAATTTTGAGTGCAAGAGCTCTAACGGTGCTGCTCCTTTGGATAACATATCCGCAGGATTCATCTCAGTTGGCACGTAATGCCACTCCATGCCGATTGTGAGCTGCTGTATGGCACAAACCTTGTTAGCAACAAAAACATTGAATTTGGATGGCTCTTCCTTTAGCCAAGACAAGACCACCGCTGAATCTGACCAGCAATGCATCTCACATTCGAACAAGTTCAGTTTCTCTATATCGCTTATCAAGTTCGCAAGCAGAAATGCAGCGCATAACTCAAGCTTAGGCACAGTGAGGGTCTTTAGTGGGGCGACTCTAGCCTTGGAACAGAGTAGATGCACTTTAACAGCATTATTCTTCGATGACCGAACATAAACACAAGAGCCATAGGCCTGAAGGCTAGCATCGCAGAGGCATGTAATTCAACTCTTGCTTTAAGTTGGAGTACATAACGAGGAAATGTTGCATTGCTCACTTGATGAAAGTCCTTACAAAATTCGCTCCAAATCGTTTCCAATGATTGTGGTAGACTCTCATCCCATTGTAGCTTGCCTCTCCACATGCGTTGCAAGATGATTTTTGCCCTAGTTAATGTTGGTCCGATCAAACCTAACGGATCGTAGCATCGTGCAATGGTTGACAGAACTGAACGTTTTGTGTGTTTTCCAACACTAATTTTGGGCTCGAAAGTGAATACGAATCTATCCTTTCGAGGCTCCCAGATGAGTCCAAGAGTTTTTGTCACATCGGTCCCATCGCCGAGTTTGAGAAAACTCTCCTGCTCGATTTCTGGAACTCCGCGAAGAATGTTGATTGAGTTTGAGCACCATTTTCTCAATTGGAAGTTGCCTTGCTCAAGAAGCTTTTTAGTTTGTTTCATTATGTCGCGAACTTCTTCAACTGAATTACCTCCTGAGATCAGATCGTCAACATAGAAATCTCGCATAACAGTTTTAGCTCCTAGGGGGTATGATGACGACTCATCCATTGCTAATTGGTGCATTGCACGAATAGCCAAAAAAGAAGCGGGCTTGGTCCCATAAGTGACGGTATTCAATTTGAAGACTAGAATGTCGTCGTCTGATGAGTTTCGCCATAAGATACATTGAAGCATTGCATCAGGCTCTGAAACCTTCACACACCTATACATTTTACTAATATCACCTGTAAGTGCAATGGAAAATGTGCGAAAACGAACGAGTGTGTGAAACAATGTAGCTTGTATGGTCGGTCCTGACATAAGAATATCATTTAATGAAAGCCCAGATGTGGTAACAGCCGAACCGTCGAATACCACTCTCAGCTTTGTTGTCGAACTTTCTTCCTTGTATACACAATGATGAGGCAAGAAGTATTTGCATTTAGAAATTTCTGCGCTGGGCACCAGTGACATATGGCCGAGATCAATATATTCTTTCATAAATGCAGAGTATTTTTCCTTCATAGCATGATTTCGAGCAAACTTACGCTCCAAATTTAAGAGCCGACGCTTGGCCTGCACATAAGAGTCGCCCAAAGATTCGAAGCCTTGCTTTTTTGGCAAGCAGACTAAGTATTCCCCTGAAGACAATCGACGATGAGTTGCGATGAAATGCTGCTGACAGTGGAGCTCCTCTGTTGTTACCTTGGCGATAGGCTCGAAAACGTGCTCCACTTCCCAAAATTGACGAACCAAATCATCAAGCCGAGTGCTGAGATTGGTATCATCGGAAGCTCTTTGAGTTACGATGAACGATGAGAGTTTGGGGGCCGATTGCCCGCCACCTGATATGATCCAGCCGAGTTGAGTTTTCTGCAAAACTGACAACCCAGGTGCCAACATAATTTGCCCAATACACAACAGCTCAAAGAAAAGACCAGCTCCGATGAGAAGATCAATCCGCTGTGACTTATAAAATAAGGGATCAGATAACTTTATATTTGAGGGTATGTTCCAACTATTAGTAGACATTGAAATTCCAGGCTGATTATCAGTAATCGTCTTGGCGATGATTGCGCTGATGGTAGTTGAGTAATCTGAAATCCGCGATTTCAGATCGAGATCGACTGAGTATCCTTCAGTTGAGAAGCTAGCATCTCCAATGCCAGAAACTTCAGTAAGCGACTTTCTTTTTCGGAGCTGAAGCTGATTAGCGAATTGCGTGGTAAAAAAGTGAAGTTGAGATCCTGAATCTAAAGGATCTCAAGGATTATAGCAGTGGCTAGAAGCACAACATCAGACGAATGAGGCGGCAGATGGGCTTGAGGCAAAGAAGGTGACATTGCAACCATAGCAGAGGAATGTATTACATTTGTTTGTTGGACAGTGTTGGATGTATCTACTGAAGATTGATTGTAATGCAATAAGGTATGGTGCTTCGATTGACAAGTGCGGCAGGTACTAGATTTGCAATCTTTCAGCTGATGCCCCTTTCTTAGGCAATTTAGGCACAGAGCGAGTCTCTTGGCCTCCTTATGTCGTGCAATGGGTGGCAATTGCTCAAAACGCGTACATTGAAATATCATGTGGCTCGTGTCTTCGCAAAAGACACAACGACTGGGAGTTTTGGAAGCAACAAATGATTTTCTCAAATGTGTACTCACGATCTTCCCTGACTTGCCAACCTGACCATCCTGCAAAACTTGATCCACATTTTCAAGCATTCGACACCGCTCTTGCAAGAACGTTGACAACTTGGCCCACGACGGTAACTCATTTCCTGATGATCG
The DNA here is from genome assembly GCF_054131065.1 of Drosophila arizonae. Classification (NCBI taxonomy): domain Eukaryota; kingdom Metazoa; phylum Arthropoda; class Insecta; order Diptera; family Drosophilidae; genus Drosophila; species Drosophila arizonae. The sequence goes on along the minus strand of NC_142923.1, from coordinate 31,330,253 downwards.
TTCCTCCCATTTGGCCTGAGTGCATTTGTCCAATTTCTGCAACACTGTTTGCACGATGATACAATCAGCGACTTCTTCCCTCGATGCAAGAGAATCCATAGCACGAATGTGAGATGTAACCTTATCCGCCAACTGCCTCAGTCTGCCCACAGATGAATCTGCCTTCTCAAGCCCAAATATCGCTCTGATGTGTGCCTGTAAAATAAAACGTTTATTATCAAATCGACGTTGAAGAATATCCAGAGCGACGCTATAGTTAGCCCTATTTATTTCCAATGAGCCGATGGTATCCAGCGCAGCACCACTTAAGCAGGACCGAAGATGTTGGAGCTTCTCAATAGGGCTGAGATCAGAGTCAGCATATATGATCGTTTTGAACATAGAGAAAAAGTTTTCCCACTCAGTATAGATTCCACTAAATTTTGGCAATTCCAACTGCGGCAAACGCGACCGATTTGACATAATGAGCACAGGATGAGCATTTGTAAAGCTTGTATTAAGTGTCGAAGAAAACTGTTGATTTGGCCGACTTCCCAGTTCACGTTGAAGCAGGGCCTTAAACTTCAGTAGAATTGATTCAAATTTCGCAGGTAAATCACTGGATATGGACTCAAAATCTGATTCTTCTAAGTTCGTGTGAACCGCATCGAAATTTGACTCTAATTTGGTGATCGAGTACAAAAGTACACGTAAATCACACGAATCCATATGGCTTAATTTGTCCGCGTCTGATTCGGCATATAGACTTTCGAGTCTATCGAACAGCGCTTTCGTTTTACGCTTTAGATAAGTGACCTGAGATGCAGGCACTTGATCAGCACTCGATTCTAAATTATTCATTTTTTTAAATTTTAGTCACAAATGTAGTCAATTATGTTCACTTTTGCAAAAGCACTTGCAATTGTAACGCTAATGTACAAGCTAATAGTTCCACTTATGCACATATAATTTATCTGCACATTTTATATGCAAGCCCACTGTACGTATATACATATGTATGTACGTGTGTGATCGAGACAACTATTTTCGGAATAGCTGTGCAGACGCTACATAAAAGGCGCTAAACGCGATGATCCACGGACGAAAGAAAAAATGATAAAGATAATCAGAATGCAAAGCCACTGCATGCAGATTATCTGAGTTTTGATTTATGTATGTGTGTGTGTGTGTGTGTCTTCTACGATTGACACAGCTTTTTAGGTTTGCGCGCTTTCTATGCAGATGCAGCTGAGAAGGCGCCAACCGCGACGAACGAAACGGCAATTAAAAGAGGATGCAAAAAACTCAAGACAATTGCATACACATACATACATATATGCAGTTCGAACGAAATGTTAAATGTTTTACAAGGTTGTGTCACAATGAAATTGATAATTTGAATGCACTATCTTGCACAAATGTTTTGTAAATTTCACTGATGAGCGACGCCAAGATGGTGTAATAACTTATAACGCGCTAAGCGAGCATCACAGAGTGTATTAGTTCACGTCGGGGTCACCAAAATGTTTGAAGCTGCCGAGCTTTTTCGACAACTCTGGCTCCAATCATTTACGAAGGCAAAAAAATAAAACCAAAACGATATAATTTAGCTTATTATTGATTAATTTAATGTTTAGGCAAAGTTATTTCGATGCGAGGCTGACAAATTTGTAGGTGTTGCGCGAATGAAGACTATTTTCGTACAGAGTTTAAAAGAATATAAATAAAGAGGAGTATGCAATTAACAGAGCGGATGAGATTTACATATGTATGTGTGTTATGCTTTGTTATGTGCAAGAGTGCGCTAACAGCGAATGAGAATGACAAAGGCAAGAGATTAACTTAAGAGAAGCTTATTTAACTATTAAGAGCAATTATTAGCTGCTGCGCCGAACACTGGCTATTTTCAAATATTAAATTTAGCTAAAAGCGAACTTATAACAAAATTCGCTTCGATACTTTTTAAATGTAAATGATTTGAATGTACTGAGCTTTGCGTAGAATTAATACTACAACTGAAGAATAGGTAAGCTTTCTAATATGCTATGCAAAATTCATTTCTTATCAGTTTTTATACCCTGACCCATTGACGCCATCATTTTGTAAAAAACGCATTTCAAGTACTAGAGACTTGTGCTTTGGAATGTACACACATTTTAGCCATATGATCACGTATTGAAAGTTTCATTAAGATTGTGTGTCCACAAAACATATGGATTACTCCGATATGGCAAATGTTGCTATGAGTATAGCGTTCCACCCAACTACCTTGAAAAGGCATATTATAAAAGCGACAATGGTGAAAATGAAGAGCTGGTGGTCATAGATGAGATATTATCAGAATTAAATTAATAAAGTTGACTTTTTATGAAAAAACTGCACTGTTTTCTTTTTTGCTACTTTTTCAGCTATTTTAGAAGAAAGTTGGCTACTTCTAGCTACTTTCAGCCTTCGGTTTTGCTACTTTTGCTGAAAAGTTTCGGCAACACTGCTCTAAGCACGCAAACGAAATGGTCATGCATGCGCTTTGCGTTGTCTTACTCTCCCTCTCTCTCTTTCTCTCTCTCTCTCTCTCTGTAGGCTCTCAAATCATGAAGCTCAGCAGCTCACAAAACTTGAAATTTCTTCGCGACGGTCCCAGCTCTTTCCTTTTGAATGTTGAGTATACCGAAATCTTAAAATCGTTTGCGACATTCATGCAAACAAAATGTTAGCGTTTCGATATATATTTATGGGAATGGTATGAATGCGTTGAGGCGCATTAAGAATATGATCTCGCGACGGGCATGCACACACACACTTGTAGTCCCTTGCCACATGTATGAGCATTTGTGACCTGCGTGCGTTACTCTTGCTGCTTGTAGCAATTTTAAAGCCCAGCATTTGCATTTGGTCGGTCTTACGGACTGTCATAACCACTTTACACAGATGTACTATGTATGAACATACATACAGTGGGCCAAAAAAGTATTGGCACACTTGAAAAATCGAACTTCTAAGAGCTGTAACTTTTTTTTGAACACAACTATAAATAAATTAAAAACGGCATTTATTAAATCCATGTTTTCTAATAATATTTAACAAAAAAAAAATTTAATTTCTTGTTTGGTTCACTTGCAGAGAACCAAAATATAAATATAGGCACAAATTTTCGTAAAAAAAGTATTGGCACAATTGACGTAAACAATCTTTTCCATCGTCACTCAATCACCCTAATACTTGGTAGGTCCTCCGTTTGACTTAATAACTGCCTGCAAACGTCTCTTCATGCTACTTATTAGCCTTGACGTTTCAAAGGTGGTGATTTTCGCCCACTCAGCGCGTAGGGCCTCTTTTAGAGAATTCTTCGAAGTTATTCGGTGTGATCGAATCTTCCTTTCCAAGAGGTGCCATACGTGCTCAATGGGATTCAAATCCGGTGATTGGGGTGGTGTTTTAAACTGCTTGCAGTGGTATATGAGCCACTCCTGCACAAGATATGACGAATGTTTTGGGTCATTATCTTGTTGAAACTGCCAATCAGTGCCACTGAGACCTAGTTTTTGAACACTTGGACTTAAATTCTCTTTGAGAATGTCTCTATAAACATGTTTGTCCATAGTGTCATCAATAAATTCCAAGTTTCCAACTCCAGAAGCAGCAAAACACCCCCAAACCATCACATTGCCTCCACCGTGCTTAACAGTTTTGAGCAAGTTATTTTCTTGAAGCTCCTTCATAGGTTTCCGCCAAATTTTTTGCGCTCCATCAGACCCAAAGAGATTAAATTTAGATTCGTCACTAAAAATAATTGTGTTCCAAAATGAATCCGGCTGATTTATGTGTTGTTTGGCGAACTCTAGCCTCCTTTTCTTGTTCACCTTCGAAATAAAAGGCTTGCGCCTAGGAACACGACCATGATACCCGGCATTATGCAGGGTATTTCGAACAGTTTGTGGGGTGAAATTACTGTCAAAAGATTCTTGTAGGCTCTCGCATAATTTCACAGCCGAAGTATGTGGATTTTGGGCAACTGTGGACACCACAATCCGTTCCTGGCGTTCTGTTAATATTTTAGGCCGGCCTGATCTGCGTACTGGAGCTATTTTTCCCGTTTGTGTGTAATGCATAATAATATTTCTCACACTAGACCATGATCTGTCTACAAGAGTGCCAATTTCACGATAAGATTTATTCTCTAAATACAGTTTAATGATTAATTTCCGTATTTCCAAAGAAATTTCTGCACCTCTAGCCATTTTTCTCTTGCTCTCTTAAATTTTCGATTAGAAGTTATTGCAAACACGTGCAACAACCAAAACGAAGCGATGTGTAAAAGAAGGAATGAAAAATAACGGTAGTTTACGGTTGTAGCAACGAAAGCGTAAGCTAGAACATAGTGTGTGCCAATACTTTTTTTACGAAAATTTGTGCCTATATTTATATTTTGGTTCTCTGCAAGTGAACCAAACAAGAAATTAAATTTTTTTTTTGTTAAATATTATTAGAAAACATGGATTTAATAAATGCCGTTTTTAATTTATTTATAGTTGTGTTCAAAAAAAAGTTACAGCTCTTAGAAGTTCGATTTTTCAAGTGTGCCAATACTTTTTTGACCCACTGTATGTACATAAGTACATTTATATATTATTATTGCTAATCATGTTTATAAATGTGTTTATATCCGTAAATAATTATATATAATTAAAATTATTTTATACACATTTTCAACCGTCGCGAGATCATATTCTTAATGCGCCTCAACGCATTCATACCCTTCCCATAAATATATATCGAAACGCTAACATTTTGTTTGCATGAATGTCGCAAACGATTTTAAGATTTCGGTATACTCTTCATTCAAAAGGAAAGAGCTGGGACCGTCGCGAAGAAATTTCAAGTTTTGTGAGCTGCTGAGCTTCATGATTTGAGAGCCCACAGAGAGAGAGAGAGAGAGTTAGAGAGCGAGAGGGGGAGAGTAAGACAAAAAATGCAAAGCGCATACATGACCACTTCGTTTGCGTGCTTAGAGCGCACTGATTTCGTCGTGCTATCTTTAATTACCCTAGCCTTCCAATACCAAGCCGAGCGAATACGAAGTTGGCCGGGACCTGCTAGACAGATGTTGCGGCGTGGAAAAACGTTGCTCCACATGTGTTGTTTGGTCAGTGATATAAGTCTACATTTAAAATATGCAAAGGTGTAGGAGCACTAACCAGAGAACACATAGACCGGACAAGTAGTGTAAAGCGTTTTGCTCACTTTTTTTCGGGAGTTATCTTCCAGACACTTCGTATTTGCTCGGCTCCTCACTTTATGGGTTTGGGATACGAAAAAATACGAAAGCACAATCATTTCGTTTCATGCGCTCGACCGAGATGGTCGACTGTTGAACAAAAGGTCCCTCTGCGCTGAATGTTTCCCTTGCTCTCTCTCTCTCTCTCACGATGCTCTCTGCCCTCTCAAATATGTATATGTATGTATGCATGTGAGCACAAGCAGCAGCTCACAAAAATTGAAATTTCTTCGCAGCGAGAACCCATGCCTTTCCTTCTGTGTGAAAAGTATACCGAACTTTTCAAACCGTTTGCCATGCGTTCTCGTTATTATTTGTGGGAACGGTATGAAAGCGTTGGTGCGCATAATGAAAATGTTTTCGCGACGAGCATGCACACACACACTTACAGTATGCTACATGTACTATGAGCATTTGTATGCCTGTGTGCAAAGCCCTTGCTGGCTGTAGCAATTTGAAATCCTAGCATTTGAATTTGGTCGATCTTGTGAAGTGCTCACACTTACAGAAATATGTTTCAATCATTGTAGAAGCATTTTAGTGCCTTTATATGTATGTGTGTGAGTGTATGTTTATATGTGTATGCATGCGACATCATCATTGACGTGTGCCTACGACAACTTAGAATTGTGTGAACGATTTTGGGTTTTAATTGAATTCCGGTCAAACCCAAAATCGTTCACACAATTCTAAGTTGTCGTAGGCACACGTCAATGCTGACGTCGCATGCATACACATATAAACATACACTCACGCACATACATATAAAGGCACTAAAATGCTTCTACAATAATTACCCCATCATTTGGGAGCATCGAGGCCCCTGCGTACACACAATCAAACATATTTCTGTAAGTGTGAGCACTTCACAAGATCGACCAAATTCAAATGCTAGGATTTCAAATTGCTACAGCCAGCAAGGGCTTTGCACACAGGCATACAAATGCTCATAGTACATGTAGCATACTGTAAGTGTGTGTGTGCATGCTCGTCGCGAAAACATTTTCATTATGCGCACCAACGCTTTCATACTCTTCCGACAAACAATAACGAAAACGCATGGCAAACGGCTTAAAGAGTTCGGAATACCCTTCACACAGAAGGGAAGGCATGGGTTCTTGCTGCGAAGAAATTTCATTTTCGTGAGCTGCTGCTTGTGCTCACAATGTGAGCCTCACATGCATACATACATATACACATTTGAGAGAGCAAAGAGCATTGAGAGAGAGAGAGAGAGAGCAAGGAAAACATTGAGCATAGAGGGATCTTTTGTTCAACATTTGACCATCTCGGTCGAGCGCATGAAGCGAAATGATTGTGCTTTCGTATATTTTAGTAAGTTGTCTGGGGTGTTAACGCTCGAAAAAAAGTGAGCAAAACGCTTTACACTACGTGTCCGGTCTATGTGTTCTCTGGTTAGTGGTTCAGGGTATAAAAAGGTTGCGATGTTTTGCAAAACATCGATGCACCATTCAACATCGGTATCAGCGAAAACATCGGTAAAAATTGATTATAAAACATCGATGCACGATGCATCACTAAATGTGTTCGTCATACGAAAGTTTCGTTTTCCGGGGCGATCCTATTTTACCTGTTACATTTTCCTGTATTCAATGAAAAGTCTATAAATAATTATGCATAGAAGTACTTAATATTTGTTCGATTATTTCTGACCATAGTGTCTTGTATACTCACCTTTAAAAATGTTGGCTTGACTTAATAATCATACAATTTTTATTTGTTTTAATAACCAATTTTGCACCGTATCAATATATTTTTCAGAAAGTTTTAAGAAACGTCCTTCTGTCAGTTGACTTAGATTTATTTCAGATAGAGTACAATTCTGTATAATAATGAATACTAAACAATATCTGTAATTCAACTCTTTTTCTTTGATTTAGTAGTGGGTAATTTTATTTTCGTTTTGAGCCGCTAGGTGATGTTTTAATAAAACAGCGAATGTAAATATTTGTGCTGGTCGATATTAATGAATAAAATCTGGGAAAAAAATGGATGGCAAAATAAACACCAGACAGATAAACGGATATAGCAAAAGTTAGAAATAGATCAAATATTGCGGGCTTGACTCGATAGATATTAAGCTTTGGATTGTTACTATTATAAAACATAAAATCTGGTTCCCGTTCATCCGGTTTGTCAAAAATTATTTTGACGTTTTTCAGATATTTTTCAAATCCGTCTCTAATGTCGTTATTCTGCAAAGTCGCTTTGATGCCGAGGTATGGACGAATATTGTCTTCAATTATAGCCTATAATTGAGATAAAATTGAAATACATAGTTATAAAAGAATGTTCCATTAAACTTACAGCATGACCTTCAAAAACTTCAGAGAAAGGATCTATTTTATACATATAACAAGCAAGTGATTCGGCTATATTCTTCACGGAAACAACCAGTTGCTCTATTATATACGATTCGTTATCCTTAAACATCGTAGTTCGCAGCGGACTTAAAGGGGATTTCGCTGAAGATAATGTAAATGCAGGAAACCGTTTCATACAGAAACGCTCATGCTCCCACGATAATTTGGAGTCGGCTAGATTTATTTTTTTATGAATACCCTCCACTGTTAGGTTTTTGTTGTTATGGCCAGCGATTGATTTTAGAAGCTTAAAGTAATTACTTATTGAAGTCTTTTCTTTAGGTGGTTTTGAAACATGCATATATAATACATTTGGTTGATTGGAATCTAAGCTTCGGGTTATTGTATCAAGACATAACACAAACTCAACATTCTGAAAATAAAATAAGAATTGACAAAATATTATTAATATTAAAAGGGTAACGAAATATTATTATAAGTAGAATAAAGAAAAGAGGATTATTTTTAAGAAACACATTCATTTTTAAAATTAAGTTTTAACAATAAGCGTCACTCATTGGACGGAATTATTCGAGTAGATCTTATATCTAGTGCTTCACCGCATATCTGAATATATACTCACTATGGGAAAAATGATCGTTTATAGGGTACAAGGGTTTTGTTAAAATATACGTACGAGGAAAAAGGAGATATAGCAGATCCCATACGGTATATGCTCGTATGTATGATCACGTCGATTGACAGATAGAGATAGAAAATAGAATTGATTATGGGTTCCTCATTTGAAGAGATGTTTTTAGCTTAATATTATAATATTTAGATAGATAAATAGTCAAAATATTTATATATTACCATAGCTCGCAAATAACTTTTGACACTTTTTCGTTGTCTGCAAATAAGAGTCTTTCACTGACACAATCAAAAAGACTCAGACAGAAACTGATTTTGTCGCGACTGTCTTAGGTCTGCTCACGCTCTGAGCGAGACTGTTATTTCTGTTTTCGTTTCGTTCAATTCAGTCACTGATCGTTTGCTTGAGTTAAATGAAGCAAACAGTCTTTTGCGTATGTATGGGTAATCACACGCGATTGTTGCGTTCTTTGATGTATGTATGTATGCATGTATTTACATGCACACGAATGCAAAGATCATTTCTGTTGAGTTTTTTAGTCAAACAGTCTTTTGCTGAGAGTCTTTGTGTGAGCGAAAATAGTATTAGTCTTTACGCGAGTGTTATTTGAGAGCGTCACACGAATGAGTCATTGCAATGCGTCTGATCAAAACCGATTCTAAACAAAACAAAGTGTCGCTCAGAGCGATCTTCATGAAACTTTCAGATGATATGTAATTATAACCATAATATGCGTGCACTTGCCAAAGCACAAGCCTTTAGTATTTGAAATACGCCTTTTACAAAGGTGATGGTGAGGGGGTGGATTTAGGCGTGGGTGGTAAAACCGAAATTGTATAAATTGCATATAAGCATACATAAAAAATTTGGAGATATAATTTTATAACTGGTTTTCGATAAGGTTTTTTATCGATAAAAAAGATCGGGATGAGTTATCGATTTTTATTGATAAACTTGATATGCGCGCTGTAATTACGGACATTTTAAACAAAATTTGAAGTCTCTAGCTCTTATATCTTCTGAAATCGACGCGTTCAAACATACGGAGAGACGGACGGACGGACGGACAGAAAGACAGACGGACAGGGCCAAATCGACTCAGCTCCTCGTCCTGATCAAGAATATATATATACTTTGTGGGGTCTGCCACGCCTCCTTCTGCCTGTTACATACATTTCAACAAAACCATTATACCCTGATTTCCCATTGAAAATGGGTTCAGGGTATAAAAAAAACAAGTAAGAAAGCTCCAGTCGAGACTGCTCGACTAGGAGATACCCTGAACCCTCCAAGCTGATATTCTAATCATTCTGCACTTCTTTTATGCACACATACATACACATGCATCCACACGCACGCATAAGCCTGCGCTCTGCTAACTGCGCAGTAAGCAGCGACTGCGCTTGGGCTGCGCTGCAGTGTGGGCAATATTATGAGAATTTATTTGTTAAATAATTTCTTTTGTAGACATAAGATCTTAATGAAACTTTCAGAGTGTAATCATATGATGAATATGGGTGTACATTCCAAAGCACAAGTCTCTAGTATTTGAAATACGCTTTTTACAAAAGTGAGGGTGAGGGGGTGAATTTAAGGGTGGGGGGTAAATTTTAACAAAAACCGAAATTGTATAAATTGCATATAAGCATACATTAAAAATTTGGAGACTCTAGCAATAAGGGTGTAGAAGATATAATTTTATAACTGGTTTTCGATAAGGGTTTTTATCGATAAAAAAAGATCGGGATGAGTTATCGATTTTTAATGATAAACTTGATATGCGCGCTGTAATTACGGACATTTTAAAAAAAATTTGAAGTCTCTAGCTCTTATATCTTCTGAAATCGACGCGTTCATACATACGGACGGACGGACGGACGGACGGACGGACGGACGGACAGACAGACGGACAGGGCCAAATCAACTCAGCTCGTCGCCCTGATCAAGAATATATATACTTTGTGGGGTCTGCCACGCCTCCTTCTGCCTGTTACATACTTTTAACAAAACCATTATACCCTGATTTCCCATTTTCAATGGGTTCAGGGTATAAAAACATATTATACTATCCACTTTTAGTCTTTATTCAATATTCTTCCTGATTTAACAGCCTGGGAGGGTCCCGACCTTGTCAAAGTATGACAACTGTTTGGTTTATAATTTGTAAGTACTAAATAAACCTAGTTTCAAAATTTCATATTAAAATTTCAACACGAAGAATTTTGGACACCATTTCCATATGGCACCGTCCACTGTGCAACGGTACTTTGGCCAATGGGAGGTTGCCGCGCGATTTGGTGGGAAAGTGGCGTCATCCCAGATAACACCACTTTATCGTTTTTATGGGCACGAGTGGCATAAAAACGTCTGGAAAAAAGCCTGGTCATTTGGCCTAGACAGTGTAGAAGACAAAAAGTATCTATTAGCGGACGTTTGTTAAAAGAAAAAGCTAAAGAGTTCGCGTCTACTCTAAAAATACAAAATTTTGCGGCAAGTGAGGGCTGGCTTACGAATTTCAAAAAGTGGAATGATATCGAGTTTAAAAAAGTTTGTGGAGAAAGTGGTTCTGTTGATGATGCTGTTTGCTCAGATTGGCATAGTAAATTGAAGACACTGCACTATGGTCCAAACTTAGTTTTTTTGGCATAAAGTCTATTTTTCGATGTTAATGAATCGTTAAAATTTTTTTTTTGGCCCTCAAATACATATACGCAAATACATACGCATAGCATCAAGCATTCCAGCCTTATACACGCGCTCATTTGTATGTACACATAAATGCGTACTCTAGCATATTCTAAGAATCTCGTTGCGATTGATTTGTCTTTGCATTGTTTTTGAATTTCCAGCCACCGCTCAGGCTTTTCTTTGCTATGTGGCGTCATAACAATAATGTGATTTAGTTTTAACTACTGTTGATCGAAACGACGCGGTGGTGCTGTAGGCTGAAGAGCCGGCGATCTTTATTTTAGATATTTTGACATGAACATGCTATTCGGCTTGGGCGCGAGTTCAAATCCCGCGAAAAACACTTTTTGTAAATTGAAAACTTTTGTTATTTTAGCTTCTTTTATATTTTTTTTAATTCATAAAAATATTTTTTTTTTCGTATTATGAATATCTATTAAGCTTATTTATATGTAAAAATGCATAAATAGATGGCTGACGCATACAAATGTCGCTATTCGGGCACTGTAAATGCCGATTGCCACGCCCCTAGTGGCCGTAGACTCCTCATTTTTTGCCAGTTCTTAGAACGAGTAACCGGTAACCGGTAACCTAAATGCAAAATTTGAATTCTTACGCTCAAAAAATGTGAAAATTACAGGATATTTTTCGATATGCCACGCCCCTAAAGAGGCTTAAAAATTATTTTAAGGCATCGATAGAGGAGGCTACCAGTAACTCAGCTATTCAAATTTGAAGCTTCTAGCTCTTAAGCTGTACGAGATATAAACTTTTGCGGTTTGCCACGCCCCCTATGGGCGGACATATATTTACCATAGCTCGTTGGACTTGGGTGATCAACCCGCGTATATATACCAAATTTCAGATCTCTAGCATCAATAGTGCCTAAAATATAGCAGAATTCGAAAAATTACTACATCCTCAGGTCCAATTTGCCACGCCCCTAGTAGGCGTAGGTATATAATTTTTTCCCCATCTTCATAGAATCAAAACATCAGCTTAAAATTTCAGCATTCTCGGTTTATAACTTCAGGAGATACAGTTTTATCCGATTTGCCACGCCCCCAATGGGCGGAGATATATCCGCCATAGCGTGTGATCTTGGGTGGTCGGCGCGGACCTACATACCAGATTTCAGCTTTCTAGCTCGTCAACAAACATGATTTCTGGTATATCGGAAAATGCATTTTCCAATTTGCCACGCCCCTAGTGGGCGGATCGGGAAAATTTTAACACTTCATAAATCGGAGATATACACGAGAAAGTGTTCCAAATTTCAAGTCTCTAGCTTCAATAGCGCCGAAATAGATTGCGTTCATACGGACCGACGGACGGACATTGCACAAAACCAATATACTCATTTCACTTTCGTGAATGAATCTAAAAATTTCAAATTTCAAGTCTCTAACTCTTATATTTTCTAAGATCGACGCGTTCATACATGCGGACGGACGGACGGACAGATAGGCGGACAGGGCCAAATCGACTCAGCTCGTCGCCCTGATCAAGAATATATATACTTTGTGGGGTCTGCCACGCCTCTTTCTGCCTGTTACAAACATTTCAACAAAGCTATTATACCCTGATTTTCCATTTTCAATGGGTTGTAGTATTAAAAGTAGTGCATACTTTCGGGCTCTCGCTGTAGTTAAGTTGAGTTTAAGTTACTGCGGTCTCTAAACTCAAATTATATTAGTAGGCAGTAGGCCACTACAGGCTTCACGCCGTGGTAGTCGGAGCAATATGGAGGCCATGATGGAGGAGGAGCTGCAAGCTTTCGCGCGCCGTTTCTCGTTGCAGCGATCGCCGCAGCAACAACAGTGGGCGTTGCCGCAGCCGTCGACTTATAATCAGTCTCCAGCGGCTGAGTGCCAGGCACCCAATTTTTAAAAGAAGCGTTAGCTCAAATAGGAGTTACGCTAGAGGGTTTGTCTGCCCTATTTGGGGGGCAGCGGCATATAAATGCACTAATGAGAGAGGAGCTGGCTAGGCTGGTCAGTCTCCACAAGACGGCCGAAGCGTTCTGCAACCGACCGGTCAAAGACTGCGAGGTGCAGACCACGCTGGTCAAGAAAGTAGCTGAGAAGGCTAAAACAGCGAGCGTTAGTGCTACAGCAGGTAGTAATACGCCCAAGCGGTCAAGGGGAAGTTGCCACTGAGCAGAGGAAAATTCCCTCGAAAAAGCCGAGGCACAATAAAAGCGCAGCAAACCCAATAGAGCCAATGGCTCTACGGGCTGCAGCCGATAAAACCAACCAGGCAGGTCGACACACGAGTTCGAACAGCTGGACGGTTGTTAAGGGACGCAAGCCGCTGCAAAAACGTTCCAGAAGTGACGCCATCGCGGTTTCAGGTGTAGGTCCGAGTCTGTTGATCAGGGCTCAACGAGCACCGAAATTGTTTTAGTCACAGAGGAAGAAATCATAATAACTCTCCGGGGTCTTAGAACCAACACTGCCCAGGGCCGGACGGGATCCCAAATCGTGCGCTAAAGCTAGCCCTCGCCTTGCACCCTAGTACGTTCGCTGAATTATTCAACGAATGTCTAATTCAAGAGACGTTCCCGGCAAAATGGAGAGCCTAGAACCTGGTGTTGCTACCCAAGGCTGGCAAACCACCAGATGAGCCATTTTCATACAGACCGATCTGTCTCTTAGACACCATGGGAAAGGTGTTTGAGAAATTGATCTGCTCTAGACTGGAGACTGCGATTACTAGCGCCGGAGGCCTGTCACCAACTCAAATGGGATTCCGGAAGGCCCGGTCAACAACGGATGCGCTAAACAAAGTTGTTGGTCTGGCCACTTCCGCCATCCACGGCACAAGATGGAAGCATGGGACGAAGCAGTACTGCATTATTGCGACTCTGGACGTAAAAAATGCCTTCAATACAGCTAGTTGGGATATGATACTGAATGAGCTGTCACAATATAATATCCCTAAATATCTTAAAGAAACAATAAAGAGTTACTTCAGAGGAAGAACACTGGTATACAATACGAGTGAGAGTCCCCAAACTCATACAGTGTCAGCTGGAGTACCCCAAGGCTCTGTGCTGGGGCCTCTCCTATGGAATATCATGTACGACGGCGTACTGCGCTTGGAACAACCAGCAGGTGCGCACACCATTGGCTTTGCTGATGATGTAGCTGTCGTAGCCATAGGAAAGGAACTCAAAGATACAGAGGATATGTGCAGCGAAAGTATCAATCGCATACGAAGTTGGTTGACTGGAGCTGGGCTCGAGCTAGCGGCACACAAAACTGAAGTTGTCCTAGTCAGCAGTCGCAAAAGAGTGGAAACTGCCAATATAAAGATCGGCAACGTTACCATTGCGTCAAAGAGGGCGATAAAGTATCTTGGTGTCATGATAGACACAAGATTAACTTTCCGCGAGCACTTAGAGTATGTGCATAAAAAGGCAGCTGATTCTTGTAGAGCTCTCTCGAGAATTATGCTTAACACGCGGGGACTTAAACAGCAACGACGTCTCCTTCTAATGAGCGTCATTAGGTCCGTCATCCTCTATGCTGCGCCAATATGGGCAAGAGCGATGGCAACGCCGAGCTACAGCCGGGGCATTTGCGCAATCTACAGACTGAGCGCAATCAGAGTCAGCTGCGCTTTCAGGACTATGGTACCATTGGAGTACTTGGTCGCCGAAGCCGTGGAGCGTAACTCGCACGCGCCTGCGCGACTCAACGCTATCAGGGCGAACAGCATTGCACGATGGCAAAGAAAGTGGAATAGCTCAGCTAAAGGGCGGTGGACGCACAAGCTCATCCCGGAGCTCGAACCATGGGCCAACCGTAAAGACGGCGAGGTAAACTTCTACATTACGCAGATCCTCTCTGGACATGGATGCTTTCGGAGCTATTTGAAGCGCTTTGGCCACGAGGAATCTGACGAGTGCCCCTGGTGCGAGCGAGGGCATGTGGAAGACGCCAACCACATTCTTTTCGAGTGTGGACGGTTCCTAGAGGAGAGGCGTCGTCGGGAGGAGGCAGTGGGCCGCTCCATCAGAGCGGACAACATTGTCAACGCCATGCTGGAATCGGAGGAAGCTTGGGAACTAACTAGCACCTTCGCGGCCACAGTGATGATGGAGCTCGACAGAGTCGAGCGAATGAGAAGACGAGCTGTCCCAGGCTAAGGTAGCGCACAGTGCTTGCGAAGCAATGCTTTACGGCCGTCCCGCAAGCATCGCGCACTATCCTAGCCACCACGCAAGTTGCAATTTGTATTATAAAGATTGCCAATAAACGAATATAAAAAAAAAAAAAAAAAAAAAAAAAAAAAAAAAAAACACACACACACACACACACACGCACACACATACACAAACATTTACACACACACATACACAAACATTTACACACACAAATACACAAACACATACACACACAAGCATAAACACGCATGGGCTGCAGTGTGCGCTTACTATGAAAACTTAATTGTTTAATAACTTATTTTGTGGACGTACGATCTTCATGAAACTTTCTGATTATGATTATAAAATAAATGTATGCATGTATTTGCCAAAGCACAAGT
This sequence comes from Drosophila arizonae, assembly GCF_054131065.1. Lineage (NCBI taxonomy): Eukaryota > Metazoa > Arthropoda > Insecta > Diptera > Drosophilidae > Drosophila > Drosophila arizonae. The sequence continues at coordinate 31,314,784 of NC_142923.1, read as the reverse complement.
CTCTAGTATTTGAAATACGCCTTTTACAAATGTGAGGATGAGGGGGTGGATATAGAGGTGGGGGTAAATTTTAACAAAAACCGAAATTGCATAAATTGCATATAAGCATACATAAACATTTTGAGACTCTAGCAATAAAGGTGTAGAAGATATAATTTTATAACTGGTTTTCGATAAGGGTTTTTATAGATAAAAAAGATTGAGATGAGTTATCGATTTTTAATGATAAACTCGATATCCGCACTGTAAATACGGACGTTAAAAAAAAATTAAGTGTCTAGCTCTTATATTTTCTGAAATCGACGCGTTCATACATACAGACAGACGGATAGGGCCAAATCGACTCAGCTCGTCACCCTGATCGAGAATATATATACTTTGTGGGGTCTGCCACGCCTCCTTCTGCCTGTTAAATACATTTCAACAATACCATTATACCCTGATTTCCCATTGAAAATGGATTCACGGTATAAAAATGGATCTCAAATAGCACATGACTGAGAACTGCGCAAGGTGATAGAGTCACCATGTCAACAGCAACGTCAAAGGTACTAGGACTACTACCTGGAGAAGACAACAGTATATTATAGGAGAATGCAAGCTGTACAAAGCGACAAGTGCTTTCCGATGTAGCACACATTTTTGATCCGCTTGGCATTTTGGCGCCAGTGGTAATCCAGCTCAAGATTCTAATCTAAGAACTTTGGTTGCTCTATTTGGATTGGGACTCTGAACTCTGAACTTGGCAGATGTATCTCGTCGATACAACAGGTCAATATACCCCGTTTCATACACAGTCGCATGGATCACATCGAGTTACACCACCAACACCATTCCAAGTTGGCCTTATTCGAGTTGGAGGACTTAGAGAAACACTCGATTGTACTACCTAACCACATTCGACTAGTTGAGCTGTTACTGAAGCATGAGCATCAGTTCAACCTTCATCTTGGTGTTTCGGAAATGTTTGCCATGATTCGTCAGAAATACTGAATACTTGGATCCCGAAACCTCATCCGTCGAATTAAGCATGGATGCCTAAACAGTTTCAAGCAGCGTCATCACACTGCGCAACAGCATATGGCTAACTTACCTGCCACTCGTGTGCGGCAGGCCTTTGCATTCGAACACAATAGAGTCGATTATGCTGGACCTGTCTTGCTTGAGGCAATAGAAAGGCTACATTTGTCTATTTGTTTGTATGGTGACATCATCACTACAACTAGAATTCGCAAGAGACCGAAGGACAGATACTTTCCTGCAGGAATGTATAGCGACAATGGGCGTAACTTCGTCGGTGCTATGCGCGCATTAAACGCATAATAAAAGGGTAACAAGGAAATTGTCGGAGTAAAGCATCAAGTGGTACTTCATTCCACTATATTCGCCACATTGGAAGCCTGCTGTGCGTTCCGTGAAGCTACACTTGCGACGAGTGGTTACCTTTGAGCACACTGCTTATACAGATAGAGGCAGTCGTAAACTAATGGACGGGAGTTTACGACAAAGAAATTGGATTCTTGTCACCAGCGCATATTTTAATCGAACGGACGTACACTGCAGTTCCTGATGGGAGCTACGCTGAGGTGCCAACCAATCACTAGGTACATTGGCAACACGTTCAGGCAATGCTTCAAGAATTTTAGAAACTGAAGTAATTTCCTAAAAAACTTGTAATACTTAATATTTGATTACCCGTAATGCTAAGCTGTCATCCATTTCAATCCATTTCTTAGATCCTTGGAAGTTAAGTAGTAATCCGGAGTCCGAAAGCAAGAATCCTAACCGATATTTTGGCGTAGTACTAACTGTGGTATGTAATTTACTAAATATTTCTATAAGTGCCATCAGAACCGCCGTATCAGCGTTTAATGGATAATCCTGAAAACAAAAATTGAAGTATTAGTTATTGATTGCCAATTATATGATATAAAGGATACAATTGTCATAGCATAACATAACACAAATATTAAAATGTGTGTTTTAATCAAAGCAGTTTCTATTTATTTTTTTTCTGCAAATTTGGGGCAAAGAGGATATGGCATCTAAAGTCCTAAAAATGTTTCAGAAATTTGAACTTACATTAATTATTCCAAATGTCTTCAAATTGGCTGTGATCAAAATAAGAGGTAAGATATTGCTATCGCCACCACTTTCCAGCTGTTGCATAGCAAAAGGATTTGGCACAAATTCTCCTTGAATAGTTGACACCTTACTGTTTTTATTTGCTACACCATTTTGGCCATCTACAGTGATGTGGTAACCATTGGCGTTCACTGATAATAAAAGTTGGCCAAGGGCAGTTTTGTTTTGGACATTGTTTTGGATTGGTGTTGATGTGATGTCATTTATAATATGTTCCAAGTTTTTGTTAAAAGGAGCAAAATAAACTGGAATGGGTATGGATTGAGAAAGCATTTGCTGCTCTAGCATTAAGATCTGATCCTTAACTTCGTTGCTTAAAGCTTGCACATTATCAGGCATCATAATGATTAGACCACCGGCTTTTTGACGGATCTTATTAAAATCACTTATGGAAATGTCCATTAACCTAAAAAACAACAAACAAAAACAAAAAAATTACTAATTAAATCATATAGATATATTGATATTGAGATATATACATTGTATTTATATAATCATAGTTTGTCAAGAAACACTTAAATACGCAACGAAAAAAATCAATACATAGATGCAAATATAAAAGTCATTTACTTTTTTTTCCAAACCTATTTATTAATCAATTCAATTAAGTTTGATTATAAGAAAAAGATTACAAAACCAAGAAGAAAGCTCTAGTCGAGACTGTTCGACTACGAGAGAAATTGATATTTCAAAAAGTCTTCTTACTGATTACACAAGAAACGCACTCAAAAACACACATAAGCACGCACGCATAAACACGAATTGGCTGAAGTGTGGGAATATTATGGGAACTTAATTGTTAAATAACTTTTTTGTGGATGGACTTCACGAAACTTGCAGATTATGACTATAATATATCGAAATTCTATAAAAAACATATATATCTATATTTGAATGGAGAAAACTAAATGCGCGCGTAATATACACGGACCTAGGAAACAAATTTCATGTCTCTAGCTCTTATATTTTCTGAGATCGTCGCGTTCATACATACGGACGGACGGTCGGACAGGGTTAAAAATGGCTGCAAAAAGGCCACTATATTTTCAGAATTAAATTAATCGCGGGAATGCATAGCATGCATAATCTCGAGAGAATCGACGACTTTAGGTTTTGACATCTTTTTTATTCCGCTTCAGGGCTTCATTTATTCTCGCTCTTTTCATGGAAGGCCGTAAGCTACCCAGTGGCGGAAATGCCCATTATTTTATCCATTACTCATGGATTACTTGTCGCCTATGTCCATGAAAAGACCGATTAAAAGCTCCATTACTTTCTTAACAAATGGCCGCGTTTTCTACCGAGTGCATGAAATAATTGAATTTTGTAATGCAGAAAGTAATGAAGTGACGAAGTTTCATTCGGTTCTTCATTACCACCCAATCGTAAACATTCACGAAAAGGAAATGTGTATATTGGTTTTGTGCAATGTCCGTCTTGCTGTCCGTCTGTCCGTATGAACACAATCTATTTCGGCGCTATTGAAGCTAGACTTGAAATTTGGAACACATACTCGTGCATATCTCCGATTTATAAAGTGTTAAAATTTTCCCGATCCACCAACTAGGGGCGTGGCAAATCGGAAAATTATCCGATATACCAGAAATCATGTTTGTTGAAGAGCTAGAAAGCAAATTCGGTAGGTCCGCGTCGACCATTCAAGATCACGAGCTATGGCGGATATATCTCCGCCCATTAAGGGGCGTGGTAAATCGTATACAACTGTATCTCCTAAAGTTATAAACCTAGATTGCAGTAAGCTGATGTTTTAATTCTATAAAGATGGGTGAAAAATTATTTATCTACACCTACTAGGGGCGTGGCAAATCGGGCCTGAAGATATTGTGATTTTTCGAATTCGGCTATATTTTAGGCACTATTGATCTAGAAATCTGAAATTTGGTATATATACGCGGGTTGACCACCCAAGTCCAACGAGATATGGTAGATATATGTCCGCCCATAGGGGGCGTGGCAAACCGCAAAAGTTTAAATCTCCTACAGTTTAAGAGCTAGAAGCTTCAAATTTCAATAGCTGAGTTACTGGTAGCCTCCTCTAGCGATGCCTCAAAAATAATTTGTACGCCTCCTTAGGGGCGTGGCATATCGAAAAATACCCTGAAATTTTCACATTTTTCGAGAGTAAGAATTCAAATTTTGCATTTAGGTTACCGGTTGCTCGTTCTAAGAACTGGCAAATGGGGAGTCTACAGCCAATAGGGGCGTGGCAATCGGCATTTATAGTGCCCATATTGCGGCATTTATATGCGTCAGCCATCTATATATGTTTTTGTACACATAAATAGGCTTAATAGGCATTGATAATACGGAAGGAAACATTTTTATAAAATAAACAAGTAAGAAAGCTCTAGTCGAGACTGCTCGACTACGAGATCCCCTGAACCTTGGAGTAATAGCTATTTCAATAATTTTTCGCGTCTTTCAGCTTACACAAGAAACACGCACACACACACACACCCACACATACACACACACACATACACCACACATACACACACACACACGCACATACACACACAAGCATAAACACGCATGGGCGCAGTGTGCGCTTACTATAAGAACTTAATTGTTTAATAATGATAAACTCGATATCCGCTCTGTAATTACGGACATTTTAAACAAAATTTGAAGTCTCTAGCTCTTATATCTTCTGAAATCGACGCGTTTATACATACGGACAGACGGACGGACAGACAGACGGGCAAGGCCATATCAACTCAGCTCGTCACCCTGATCAAGAATATATATACTTTGTGGGGTCTGCCACGCCTCCTTCTGCCTGTTACATACATTTCAACAAAACCATTATACCCTGATTTCCCATTGAAAATGGGTTCAGGGTATAAAAAAAAACATATTATACTATTCACTTTTAGTCTTTATTCAATATTCTTCCTGATTTAACAGCCTGGGAGGGTCCCGACCTTGTCAAAGTATGACAACTGTTTGGTTTATAATTTGTAAGTACTAAATAAACCTAGCTTCAAAATTTCATATTAAAATTTCAACACGAAGAATTTTGGACACCATTTCCATATGGCACCGTCCACTGTGCAACGGTACTTTGGCCAATGGGAGGCTGCCACGCGATTTGGTGGGAAAGTGGCGTCACCCCAGATAACACCACTTTACCGTTTTTATGGGCACGAGCGGCAGAAAGGCCCCGCTCCAAAGGCGAACAGGCGCCGTTGCCACACGAAGCAGGGCCTGTGGCTGGGTTATAAAAGACCACCGGCAGCTCCATACGGAAATTGAAGTCAACGCGAGTGACAAATAAGGTCATCAATGGACTCCCAGGACATCGTGGGAACAGCAAAGACATCCAGAGGGAATCCTTGCAACGACTTTCAGACGAGAAGAGGCAAACAGGATCGTCAGCGACACCAACGAGGTCATTGGTGCGGACGAGTGGAATGGCCTGTACATCCGAGCGAACCGCCGGAGTTTACAACTAGCGTGTCTTAGCACAACACTCTCCCAGCCGGAGTACGTTGAGCCAGCACTCGGCATTCTGTGGCAGGTGTGCCTTGCGAAAGCGAATCATCACATAATGTTACTATAAGTGAAGTGTAAAATTATAAACTTATTCAAGACAATATACTTTACGTGTTTGAACCATAAATCGAAAGTGACTAATTATTATCACAGGGGCTTCAACTAATAAATTTGTTAGCACGAACTCACAGTCAGCAGAAACTAGCCCAGCTTAGACGCGGGATAAACCGAAGGTTCCTTACAGCCTTTTACAAACTTAATGGTGAAGGGGTAATTTTGAACAAAATTCGAAATTGGTGACTATATTTGGCTACTTTATATTTCAAGACGTAGGAGATATAAATGAATTACTGATTTTCGTCGTTTTCAATCGATAACAAAATAACGGAGCAAGTTATACATTTTTTAAGAAAAGCTCGATACCTAGAAAAACAAATTTCATAACTCTATATCTTCTGAGAATGACGCGTTCAAACATACGGACAGACGGGCAAAGCTAATTCAACTCAGCTCGTCACACACACTCACTCTCAGAATCTACATTTAAAATATGGCGACTCTAGCTCTAATAATGAGACAGATGTACATTTCTTACTGATTTTCGGTAAAGTTTTTAACCGATATAAAAATAACGGGATCGATGAACTTGATATCCGCGCTATATATACGGACATTTAAGAAAATAATTTCAAATCTCTAGCCCTTATGGCTTCCGAGGTCTAGGCGTTCATACGGACGAACAGGGCTATATCGACTCAGCTCATCGCCCTGATCAAGAATATATACACTTCGTGGGGTCTGCCACGCTTCCTTCTGCCTGTTATATACATTTCAACAAAACCATTCTACCCTGATTTTCCACTGAAAATGGGTTCAGGGTATAAAAATGTGGTTGTTGTACAAAGTAAATCAACTGAATACTCCACCACAAAATTTATATGTCAACCCCATTGAGAATTAGTGGGCCCACCTCAAGCTTAGAGTCCAGGTGCACAAAGATTCTTTGAAAACTAACTCAAGGCAATATTTCTAGAGGAATTATCCCAAATTTCGGAAGAGAGATTTTGCAAGCTAGTAGAATCGATGCCAAAACATTTTAAGACAATTAAGACAATAAGATTTTGACTAAATTTTTCAATTATTTATGAAAAGTAATAAATAAAGTTATATTACATACTGTTATGATTTCATGGTTAATACTTCTAACTTTATCAACCTTCAAACAGAGTTGATCGGATATTGTAAAAATTAAAATTAAGAGCAAACGATTAAATGAACTATCACAAAATTTGGATAAATTTACGAAAATATCTAAAAACGTAAAACTTTAGTTGGAAGACCTCTATGTACAGATACACAAATCACACGCACCGACTCATACACCTTTGTGTATAGAATATTTTGTGATAAAAGTGTTGTTGAAGAACCATTTGTCATACTTGTAATTTTTTAGCACAATGTTTAGTTTTAATTACACGCGAACAAATAGCTGTATCAAGATCAATTATCAGATAAATCGATAAAACCAGAGTTGTATTGAGTAAGCACACGAACGTTGAACAGACCAGCGATAGTTTTTATAGTTAATATAAAAAATTAAAAAAAAAAAACAATATATATTCAATTTTCATTATAATTTGGTCATTCGAGCCGGATCCGTTGGGCATTGTTACTGAATTGTTAATGTGTTTTTTGTGTGCGTTTATTTGAGCTGTCCAAAGGTAGAAAAAAGCTAACCTGCTAACTCGTCTGTTGTTGATTACAGTCGACTCTTGTTATTTCAGACATGAGTTATTTCGAATCTCTCATTAATTCAAAGTTATCATGAGTCCCCTACAAAGTCTCTTTATATTGTATTTCGAATTAAGTCCATACATTTTTATGCACTCAGTAATTCGAACTAAAAAATCATTGCTAAGACGCGGTAATTCGTACTCATATGGTTAAACACTCGACAATTCGAATTTCCGAAGTTTCTTGGTGTGTTAGTAAGAACTTTGAATTTGAATTTTGGGAAAGTAACTTTACTGTGCGTGGTTGCGTGTTACGCATAAAACATAAGCACATTTTGATGCTCGCTTCCGCACGAATCGCTTCGTAAGTATACATATTAAAATTTTTTATTAAATGAGTCCTAAAAAGTATAAAAGTTTGACGATTGCTGAAAAGAAGAAACTAATTGGAAAAGTAGAAGGAGGTGAAGAAAAGCGATGTTGTAAATGAATTTAAGATTCCACTCAGTACTCTCTCATAATAAAGAACAAGGAGAATGTTACTGCTGCTCCAACTGCTGGGGCACGGAAGGGAACAAGTAAAGGTGAATTCCCTCGTCTGGAAAAAAGCCTGGTCATTTGGCCTAGACAGTGTAGAAGACAAAAAGTATCTATTAGCGGACGTTTGTTAAAAGAAAAAGCTAAAGAGTTCGCGTCTACTCTAAAAATACAAAATTTTGCGGCAAGTGAGGGCTGGCTTACGAATTTCAAAAAGTGGAATGATATCGAGTTTAAAAAAGTTTGTGGAGAAAGTGGTTCTGTTGATGATGCTGTTTGCTCAGATTGGCATAGTAAATTGAAGACACTGCACTATGGTCCAAACTTAGTTTTTTTGGCATAAAGTCTATTTTTCGATGTTAATGAATCGTTAAAATTGTTTTTGTCTTAAAGTAAATTCATCATACATTATAAAAATGATAATAAAAATCATTAGAAGTGAAACCAAAGCTTTATGAGAGCTTTTAAAAGTGAAAAGCTGATTATTGAATAAAAATTGGCTCAAAAATCATCTGTTGCTTTGTGTTCTGCCACACGCGTAAATTTTATCCAGAAAATTGAACTTAATTATGGAAAGTGAACTTCCAGGTATGCACTATCTAATGTAATGTTTTATTTTATGTATAGTTTGTGAATTTTAGTTTTGTGTAATGTTCAATTTATGTGTATTTTCTTAGAAAATTAACATGCGTTCTCCGTGTTTCGTGGAATATAACTAATAAGCTGTTCCATGGTGAAAGCAACTAATTGGTCCAGATTGTACTTGTGAGTCTTGTCTTCCATGGGAAACCAAAAACTCATCCCCGTTCGTCCCCCTTTTCTCACATTTTGTTAATTTATAGGCACGTTCGTGTTTAGTAACAACGAACTTATTGATATATGGCGCAGCAACAACCGGCAAATTCAATCGGTATCGGATTGGATTTACACCAATATAAATAAAAACAATATCGAATATGAGATAAAGAAAGAAATAGATAACAAAATCAGTAATTTTATTAGTTACATTCATAGATATCTACCCAAATGTAACTATATACTTGAACGGTTCATATCTAAGCATACTGTGTGGCTGGCGTCGAAAATATCAATTACTATTAATGAAAACTGCAAGACCCCACAGCAAACGGGACGCCCAACCTTATCCTATTTGCATCTATTACCAGCTTTAGCGATACCAGATAAATAATTCGAGTCTGGTTCCCCTAGGATCATTAGGCGAAAAAATAGACCAAAAAATAGTCGGATCAATACTATGGCTGATATATTTTACAGAGCTTTGGATTCATCGGATCCACTATTATCAAGTGTTTGCTTAAAGGAAAGAGAAAGAAAAAATAAAAAAATAAAAAAAAAAACAAAACATTTTCACAAGAGGTGCTAAATCTTTTAGAGCTTCCGTGTACAGCTTCAAATGACAACGAACTGGAAGATGATTCTGATGATAATGAGGATAATAATTATTATTATATTGAATAAGATGAAGAAGAAAATTAAATATAAATAAGTAAATAGATCAACAACAAAAAATTGTTTCTTTTAATTCTACAAAAAATATACTACTAGTTTGCAAGGGCGGCAAGAGTGGGCGTGGTCGCACTGATCCAAAATTTGGTGTACGAATTATTAGTGTCATAAAAATAAAATGTGCGAAGTTTGGATCTTATAAATAAATTTTTCGACTTTATGCCAAAAAAACTTAATCTGGACCATAGTGCACTGATAGAAAACCATGAAGCCCGAGACATTTATAGTACTGATGAAACTGGCCTATTTACATTTAAAGATGAAAAGTGTCATGGAGGAATATATAGTAAAGAGAGGTTGACAGTTCAATTTGCAGTAAATATGAATTGATCGGAAAAACTTAAGCTCTAAGTAATAGGAAAAGCAATGAAACCGCGATGCTTTAAAGGAGTGAAATCGTTTCCTACTGATTACTGTGCTAAAAAAAAAGCTTTGATGACAACAGAACTTTTTAAGAATCGGCTTCTAACAGTTAATGGAAACATGAAACGACAAAAGAGAAATCCCGACTTTCAGTCGGGCTGGATACGGATCTGTAATTGACATTACTTTTGTCACCTCATCCGTCATTCGGGAAACGACATGGAGGCATTGCGACAGATATACGGGCACCGATCATTCAGCACTTCTGTTACCAATAGATGAGCCAACTGCCAGGGTGCCAATCGTGTGGAGGGAATCGTATCGGTTGGATACTTTTGATCCCGCGACCTTTTCAGCGGCCATTCAGTCGCTGGGAACAATTAGTAATGCTGAGGCCAGAGCATGCCAACTAGTATCTCAACTACAGAGTGCCTGCAATAGCAGCATGTTACGTCGCAAGCAGTTCACCCGATAACAAGAGCCTACGTATTGCTGGAATGCACAAATATGTGACATTCGACGCCAATGTATTAAGGCGAGAAGAAGCTACCAACGGGCTCGCGGTAGGTCTCTTTTCTCGAAAAACAATTAGCTTACCAGACATCTAGAAGACAGTTGAAGAAGGCCATTCGGGCAAGCAAAAGAGAATGCTTCCTAGAGTGGTGCGACTAAGACGAATATGACCCTTGGGGCAAGGCATATAAGATAGTAGCTAAGAGACTATAGGCAGGTAAACAGGTGCAGCATACGGATCGTCTGGAGCTTAAATCAATTGTGGAAACGCTCTTTCCAGAACGTTTAAGCTCCATTCACGCCCCTGGGTCCGAGTCTGTTGATCAGGGCTCAACGAGCACTGAAATTGTTTTAGTCACAGAGGAAGAAATCATAGTAACTCTCCGGGGTCTTAGAACCAACACTGCTCCAGGGCCGGACGGGATCCCAAATCGTGCGCTAAAGCTAGCCCTCGCCTTGCACCCTAGTACGTGCGCTGAATTATTCAACGAATGTCTAATTCAAGAGACGTTCCCGGCAAAATGGAAAGCCCAGAACCTGGTGTTGCTACCCAAAGCTGGGAAACCACCAGATGAGCCATCTTCATACAGACCGATCTGTCTCTTAGACACCATGGGAAAGGTGTTTGAGAAATTGATCTGCTCTAGACTGGAGACTGCGCCGGAGGCCTGTCACCAAATCAATTTGGATTCCGGAAGGCCCGGTCAAAATAAACTGAAGTTGTCCTAGTCAGCAGTAGCAAAAGAGTGGAAACTGCCAATATAATGATTGGCAGCGTCACCATTGCGTCAAAGAGAGCGATAAAGTATCTTAGTGTCATGATAGACACAAGATTAACTTTCCGCGAGCACTTAGAGTATGTGCATAAAAAGGCAGCTGATTCTTGTAGAGCTCTCTCGAGAATTATGCTTAACACGCGGGGACCTAAACAGCAACGACGTCTCCTTCTAATGAGCGTCATTAGGTCCGTCATCCTCTATGCTGCGCCTATATGGGCAAGAGCGATGGCAACGCCGAGCTACAACCGGGGCATTTGCGCGATCTACAGACTGAGCGCAATCAGAGTCAGCTGCGCTTTCAGGACTATCTCCGATGACGCGGCGCTCGTCATAGCTGGTATGGTACCATTGGAGTACTTGGTCGCCGAAGCCGTGGAGCGGAATTCGCACACGCCTACTCAACGCTATCAGGGCGAACAGCATTGCACGATGGCAAAGAAAGTGGAATAGCTCAGCTAAAGGGCGGTGGACGCACAAGCTCATCCCGGATCTCGAACCATGGGTCAACCGTAAAGACGGCGAGGTAAACTTCTACATTACGCAGATCCTCTCTGGACATGGATGCTTTCGGAGCTATTTGAAGCGCTTCGGCAACGAGGAATCTGACGAGTGCCACTGGTGCGAGCGAGGGCATGTGGAAGACGCCAACCACATTCTTTTCGAATGTGGACGGATCCTAGAGGAGAGGCGTCGTCGGGAGGAGGCAGTGGGCCGCTCCATCAGAGCGGACAACATTGTCAACGCCATGCTGGAATCGGAGGAAGCTTGGGAACTAACAAGCACCTTCGCGGCCACAGTGATGATGGAGCTCGACAGAGTCGAGCGAATGAGAAGACGAGCTGTCCCAGGCTAAGGTAGCGCACAGTGCTTGCGAAGCAATGCTTTACGGCCGTCCCGCAAGCATCGCGCACATCTTAGCCATCACGCAACTTGCAACTTGTATTATAAAGATTGTCAATAAACGAATATAAAAAAAAAAAACAAGTAAGAAAGCTCTAGTCGAGACTGCTCGACTACGAGATCCCCTGAACCCTTGGAGCAATAGATATTTCAATAATTTTTCGCGTCTTTCAGCTTACACAAGAAGCATGCACACACACACACACACACACACACACACGCACGTACGCACACACAGGCATACATACACACACACGCATACAGACACGAACACGTACACACACTTACATACATATACACATACACAAACATTTACATACACATACATACATACACATACATACACGCATGGGCTGCACTGTGCGCTTACTATGAGAACTTAATTGTTTAATAACTTTTTTTGTGGACGTACGATCTTCATGAAACTTTTAGATTATGATTATAACATGAATATGCATGTAATTGCCAAAGCACAAGTCTCTAGTATTTAAAATACGTTTTTTTAAAAAATGAGGGTGAGGGGGTGAATTTAGAGGTGGGGGGTAAATTTTAACAAAAACCGAAATTGTATAAATTGCATATAAGCATACATTAAAAATTTGGAGACTCTAGCAATAAAGGTGTAGAAGATTTAATTTTATAATTGATTTTCGATAAGTTTTTTATCGATAATAATATTGGGAGGAGTTATTGATTTTTAAAGAAAAAATCGATATCCGCGTGGTATACACGGACATTAAAAAACAAGTAAGAACGTTGCAGTCGGGCGTTACCGACTGCGGAATACTCATTCACATCCCATCAACAATTTAGTAGTTAAGTTTCGTTCTAATACTGTAGAATATACAGGTTTTCCGATTTGCCACGCCCCAACTGGGCGTAGACACCTCATTTTTGGTCAGTTTTTAGAAAAGAGATAACGTTACCCTAACTGCAAAGTTTGAATGCTTACCCTAAAAAATGTGAAAATTACAGGGTATTTTTCGATATGCCACGCCCCTAAAGAGGCGTAAAAATTATTTTTGGGGAATCGATAGAGGAGGCTACCAGTAACTCAACTATCCAAATTTGAAGCTTCTAGCTATTATACTTTAGGAGATATAAACTTTTGCGGTTTGCCACGCCCCCTGTGGGCGGACATATATCCGACAAAACTTTTTGGTCTTGGGTGATCAGTCCGAGTATATATACAAAATTTGAGGTCTCTGCCATCAATAGTGTCCAAAATATGGGAGAATTTTAAAAATCACTATATCTTCAGGTCCGATTTGCCACGCCCCCAACGGGCGTAGACTTATAATTTATCTTCAGACTTTATAGAATCATACCATTAGCTGACGTGCAAAATTTCAGCATTCTAGGTTTACAACTTTAGGAGATACAGTTTTATCCGATTTGCCACGCCCCCAATGGGCGTAGATATATCCGCCATAGCTCGTGATCTTGGGTGGTCAACGCGGACCTACATACCAAGTTTCAGCTTTCTAGCTCTTCAACAAACATGATTTCTGGTATATCGGAAAATGCATTTTCCGATTTGCCACGCCCCTAGTGGGCGGATCGGGAAAATTTTAACACTTTATAAATCGGAGATATACACGAGTATGTGTTCCAAATTTCAAGTCTCTAGTTTCAATAGCGCCGAAATAGATTGCGTTCATACGGACAGACGGACAGACGGACGGACGGACAGACGGACAGACGGACGGACAGCAAGACGGACATTGCACAAAACCAATATACTGATTCACTTTCGTGAATAAGTATAAAAATTGTGGTCTCTAGATCTTGTATCTTCTGAAATCGACGCGTTCACACATACTGACAAACGGACAGACAAACAGACAGACTGATCAAGAATATGTATACTTTGTAGGGTCCGCCACGCCTCCTTCTCCCTGTTACATGCATTTCAACAAAACCATTATACCCTGATTTCCCATTGAAACTGGGTTCAGGGTATAAAAATCAAAAATAAGAGTTATGATTTGATTTTTATATAAAAATTGTTCTGTAATACTTATTTTTGATTTTTATCATAAAAATCAATTTTAATAATTAAATATAATTTTTTAAAAATAAATTACAAATAAAAGTTTATCTATTTTTTGAATTCGCCATAAAAGAAATCCCTAAGTGTGTTTTCCTCTCTCTTTTTGGGAGTTCTTTTAACCCTCAATTATTATAACCTGAACCCATTTTCAATGAGAAATCAGGGTATAATGGTTTTGTTAAATGTATGCAACAGGCAGAAGGAGGCGTGGCAGACCCCATAAAGTATATATATTCTTGATCATGGCGACGAGCTGAGTCGATTTAGCTCTGTCCGTCTGTCCGTATGTTTGAAAGCGTCGATCGCAGAAGATATAAGAGCTAGAGACTTGAAATTTGAAATTTTTTTCCTAGGTCCGTGTATAGCACGCGCATATCGAGTTTTTCCTTAAATATCGATAATTCGCCCCGTTATTTTGATATCGATTAAAAATATTATCGAAAACTAGTAATAAATTTATAACTTCTACACCTTTAAAGCTGGAGTCTCCAAATTTTAAATGTATACTGATATGCAATTTTGGTTTTTGTCAAAATTTACCGTCACCCCTAATTCACCCCCTCACCCACACTTTTGTAAAAGGCGTATTTCAAATACTAGGGACTTGTGCTTTGGGAAATACATGTATATCACAATCTGAAATTTTCATGAAGAAAGTACATCCACAAGAAAAGTTATTGAACAATTAGGTTCCTATAGTAAACCACCACTGCAGTGGTGGATGAAAATGTGACGGATCTGGCATCTTCATCTGCAATGGGTAGACCGAAGCTAAACTATTCAGATGCTGGAGAGCGCCTAAAAAGAAAGTTAGCATGTGACCTAGCATCGGATAATAATTTTTCCACGCCTCATTTGCTTCACGCGGCTTCAGTTTCTGCAAAGAAAGCCAAACAGGATGAATTAGCGACAGTTTTAAAAGTCGTCAGGCATGAAGACTGCTCTGAACTAAAAAGAACCTTGTTTCCAAATGAAGTCACACCTCTTACTTCGGAAGAAGCACTGGCTTTTTTATTGGAAAATGGATTGACAAAACAGCAGTACATTAACATCCAACAACTTAACAAATCTCGTGGATGCGATATTTTTCCACCGTACTCAGCCCTCCTGGAAATGAAAACGGTTTGCAGACCACCCCAAATACAAATTTCGGAAAGTTGTGCACAGGTTTCAATGCAAAATATCCTAGACCATACAGCCGAAAGAATTATGGAATTGCAAAAAGATGTTTTAGCTGAAATTGATGATATTTCAAATTGCACATTAATAACAAGCTACGGCTTCGATGGATCAACGGGTCAAAGCATTTATAAGCAACAGTTTCATTCGGATGAACCTGCTTCCCTTGATCTTTCACTTTTTGTCACCACAATAATACCACTGGAATTAAAAGATGAAAATCAACGTATCATCTGGAAAAACAGAGCTCCACAGTCTGTTAGGTTCTGCCGGCCTTTAAAAATTGAGTATGCAAAGGAAAGCCAGACTAAAATATTACTCGAAAAAAAATGTTTGGATGTTCAAATCGCCACCTTAAAGGATTATTTATATAAAAAGGGGGACAAAGAAGTTGTCATTAAATATGCTATGCAAATGACACTTATTGATGGCAAGGTGCTTAACACCTTAACTGGAACGACATCCACTCAGTGCTGCCCAATATGTGGTGTAAAACCAACAGAGCTTCTGGAAACCACAGATTTTTATTCAGAAAACTTTGCACCAAGACCTGAAAGTCTTCAATACGGCGCGAGTCCATTGCATGCCTGGATTCGTTTTTTTGAATTCGTCCTAAATGTGTCATATAGGCTCGAAATTCGAAAGTGGCATATTAAGCAGGCTGACAAAATGGAAGTAATGTCTCGAAAAAAGAATATTCAAGACATGATGTGGAAACAAATGGGTCTCCATATAAACATGCCCAAGCAAAACGGTAGTGGCAATAGTAATGACGGAAACACAGCCAGAAGAGCCTTCTCTAATACCCGTTTGTTTTCATCAGTAACAAACTTTGATCAAGCCCTTCTACACAATTTCTTTGTTATTTTGATTACCATTTCGTCTCACTATTCTGTAGATGTTGACAAATTTAAGGAATTTTGTAGGAGCACATTTTCAATGTACTTAAGTATATATCCTTGGTACCCAATGTCTCCGACTGTCCACAAAATATTAGTACACGGCTGGCAAATTATGAACTCATCCTTAGTTCCGGTTGGATGTTTAGGCGAAAATGCTTCAGAAGCTCGGAACAAATATTATAAAAGTGACAGAAAATCACATGCAAGAAAAAATAGCCGACTAAACACCATGGCTGATGTGTTTTATAGAGCAATGGATTCATCAGATCCGCTTATATCAAGCATATGTCTGAATAAAAGACAAAATCGAATTAAAAAGAAAAATCTTCCACAAGATGCCATATATCTTTTAAAGGCAGTATCTCCGCCGACCCAGAAAACTATTAATTCCGATCCGGAAAATTCAGATTCGGATTCTAATTTAGATCACGAATCTGACTGTGAAGAGCAATATAACATTATTTTAGACAACGAGGAAGAATAAAAAAATGTATTAAAAAAAAAAATTTTTTTAATAAAATTTTTTAATGTACTAGGGCAGGTGGGTGAAGACATGGGCCAATTAAAAAAAAAATAAATCCGAAATTCTATAAAAATTTAGCAAAAACATGTACCAAATTTCAAGGCTCTAACTTTAAAATTGGACTTTATGCCAAAAAATCCGACTTTCTGACCATAGTGCACTGCAGCCAATGCGTGTTTATGCGTGCATGCGTATCTCTGTGTGTGTGCGTGTGTGTGTGTATGCTTTTGTGTGTATGCGTGTGTGTGTGTGTGTGTGTGAAAGACACGAAAATTGATTGAAACAGCTATTGCTCGAAGGGTTCAGGGGATCTCGTAGTCGGGCAGTTTCGGCTAGAGCTTTCTTACTTGTTTTAAAATGCGTAACTCTTATTTGCGATCCCTGGAAATAGCTATTGCTCGAAGGGTTCAGGGGATCTCGTAGTCGAGCAGTCTCGACTAGAACTTTCTTACTTATTATACCCCGAACCCATTTTCAATGGGAAATCAGGGTATAATGGTTTTGTTGAAATGCATGTAAAAGGGAGAAGGAGGTGTGGCAGACCCTACAAAGTATATATATTCTTGATCAGGGCGACGAGCTGAGTTGATTTGGCCCTGTCCGTCTGTCTGTCCGTTTGTCAGTATGTTTGAACGCGTCGATTTCAGAAGATGCAAGATCTAGAGACCTCAATTTTTTTTTAATGTCCGTGTATACCACGCGGATATCGATTTTTTCTTTAAAAATCAATAACTCCTCCCGATATTATTATCGATAAAAAAACTTATCGAAAATCAATTATAAAATTAAATCTCCTACAACTTTAAAGGTAGAGTCTCCAAATATATATGATATGCAATTTATACAATTTCGGTGTTTGTTGAAATTTACCCTCCACCCGCACCCATATATTTGTAAAATGCTTATTTCAAATACTAGAGACTTGTGCTTCGGCAAATACATGCATATCCATATTATAATCATGATCAGAAAGATCATATCCACAAGAAAAGTTATTAGGCAATTAAGTTCTCATAGTAAGCCCACACTGCAGCCCATGCGTGTTTAGGCGCGGGTGCTTGTTTGCGTGTATGTGTGTGTATATGTGTATGTGAGTTTATGCGTGTGCGTGTGTGTGTATTTGTGTGTGTGCGTATGCGCGTGTGTGTGTGTGTGTTTGTGTGTGTGTGTGTATCTTGTGTAAGTAGAAAGATAAAAAATAAGAGTTATGCCTTAACTTTTATTATAACAAGTGAGAAGACACTAGTCGAGACTGCTCGACTAGGAGATACCCTGAACCCTCCAATCTGATATTTTGATCACTGTGCACTTCTTTTCGGCACACGCACGTATTAGAACGCGCTCTGCTAACTGTACAATAAGCAGCGACTGCACTTGGGCTGCGCTGCAGTGTGGGAAACATTATAAGAATTTATTTGTTAAATAATTTAATTTCTAGACGTACAATCTTAATGAAAATTTCAGAACATAATCATAATGTGCAAATATATGTACATTCTAAAGCACAAGTCTCTAGTATTTGAAATACGCTTTTTACAAAGGTGATGGTGAGGGGGTGGAAATAGGAGTGGGGGGTAAATTTTAAATTTAAAATTTTGAAGCTCTAGCGCTAAAGGTTTACGTTATTAAATAACTAGCTTTCGATAAGGTTTTTAATCGATATTAAAATATCGAGAGTAGTTATCGATATTTAGAGAAAAACTTGATATGCGCGTGATATATACGAACCTAGAAAAAAATTAAAGTCTCTAGCTTTTATATTTTCTGAGATCGACGTGTTCATACATACGGACGGACGGACGACGGACGGACAGGGCCAAATCGACTCAGCTCGTCGCCCTGATAAAGAATATATATACTTTGTGGGGTCTGCCACGCCTCCTTCTGCCTGTTACATACTTTTAACAAAATCATTATACCCTGATTTCCCATTTTCAATTGGTTCAGGGTATAAAAATTGAAAATAAAAATTGAATTGAAATATCTCTTGAACTAAAGGAGCTAGATCATATATTTACATATATGTCGCAGCATGGACATACAATTGTAGTTTGGCCACTGTGCGTGTGCATGCATATCGCTGCTATGCAATAAATTTGGTCTATGTAATTAATTAGAAATTCCAAGAATTATGAATATCGGTGGCGCCCTTTGAGCGAGGCGACGGCGGTGTCGCGCTGTCGCTGAGTGTAGTCCAACTTGCGTTTAAAAAGCAACAGAATCAGGTACGAGAGAGAATAAGAGTTCAGTTGAGTTCAGACAGTGTTACGCGCAGGTGTGTCATTATGACAGATCGGTCGAACGAAATAAATTTGTCTCCGACATCAGAAGTGGGATTCGCAGTGCCTACAAAAAATATTACCGACGCAGCTTTACAAGTGCAAAATCAAAATCTTTTAGAAATAATATGCAGACACCAAGATCATCGGTTTTTAACAGAGCTTGCAAATGAGAGTTGAGCGTTTTTTCGTTTATTCTCTTTCTCGCATCATACTCAAAAAAAATTGTGTAGACACGTCTCTCTCTGAGCGTCACTCTCTGTTTTTCTTCAGCATCTGTTTCGCTGTTTCATCTGTTTCAGACGCAGTGCGATGACTCATTCGTGTGACGCACTCACATGAGTGTCGCGTAAAACTAACACGATTTTCTCTCACACAAAGCCTCTCAGCAAGAAACACTTTGACTAACAAACTCAGCAGAAAATGTTTTTGCCTTCGTGTGCATGTAAATACACGCATACATACATACAAAAAGAACGCAGCAATCGCGCGTGATTACCCATACAAACGCAACTTACCGTTACTTCATTTAACTCAAGCAAACGATCAGTGTTTGACTTGAGGAAACGAAAACAGAAACAACTATCTCCCTCAGAGCGCGAGAGAGCTAAGCCAAACGCGACAAAAACAGTTTCTGTCTGAGTTTTTTTGACTGTGTCACTGAAAGACACTTTTTTGCAGACAACGAAAAAGTGTTAACAGTTATTTGCGAGCTATGATAATAACCAATTATGAAAACGTTATTGCATTGAATAGTTCAGAATTCAGTTCAGTTTAGAATTCAGATAAATTAGCCTTGAGAAATATTTTAAAATGCTATTCTGATCGGTTTATTGATGGAATACCAAAGACTAGGGTCACCACAGGGCAGTTGGAAATCAGACTAATCGATCAACAAAACAGAGTACAGGACGAAAAAAGCAGAGTCCGTTGTAAAATTTAAGAATTACTTAAAGCTAAGATTATTCGTCCAAGTTGTTCACCCTTTGCTTGCCCCATGATGTTAGTCAAAAAGAAGAATGGTACTGATCGACTTTGTGTGGACTATCGTATGTTAAACGAAAATACAGTTGCTGATAAGTACGGGTTTTACCAAATTCCAGTGTACGAAGACTCGATTGAACGAACGGCATTCGTAACGCCTGAAGGTCAATACGAGTTCTTGACAATGCCATTTGGTTTAAAAAATGCACCATCAGCGTGCAATAATTAAGGCTGTAAGGTGGCTTTTTTTTTACCCACCTTACATGTTTGTAGGTAATAAGTAAAGATATTGAATGAAATGATTTGAATAGGATTTGAGGCATAGTTTGATTTTGTAGCGATTAAGGAAAATGAAATGGAATTTCGTTGTTATGGATTTTGATTTTTGTAGTTATTAAGATTATATTTTGAAATCATTGTTTATATTTCAGTTGTAGGACGTAAGTTGATATTAGTTGATTATTATTAGGCAGTAAGTAGAATAAGCTTTAGTTCGTAAGGTAGCACTAAGTAGTTAATAATTAGATGTAAGTGCCTTAGCGATTAGCCTTAGAAAGTAAGCGAAATTCAAATGAGTGGGCGGGCACGCGATCAGCAATGCAACCGTGCAGCTCGAAAGCTCGCGGTGGTGAATTGCATTGCTGGTCGCGTGGTAAAATCTGCACAGCGGCAGAAGAGGATTGAAAGCTGCGTGCAGAGTTTAGTTAATTTCGAGCTCTCGAAGTGAGCGGACGCGGCAGCAAGAACAGAAAACAGCAAAATTACTTTGCGAATATAGAGGACATAGGGCGTAAATAAAGTAAGGATATTTATAATTGGAGGAATTTGCGTGTTTTATTCATATCTGGTTTGTTAACTTATCCCCCAGTTTACTAATCATAACCACCGTAACACTACTAACTGGTAGTTTGAACGAGGTCACGACCCGTTCGCCAGAAGGTTAAAACTCTGGCAGTAAAATCGCGTGGTCTTGAGTGAACTCCGGCGGCAACGCTGGGCGTTCCTCGATCCGCGGTCTACCAATCGTAGTGGCCCCACTAACATCCCACAGCACGCCTTCGCGCTTGACCGCGCCACTCGATTGCGGCAGCCCTCCCGCGTGCAAACGCGTGGGCGTGGTCGGCGAGCTCAGGCCACGTGGTCGCCTAACCAAGCGACTGCGCTTGGGCTGCGCTGCAGTGTGGGCAACAATATAAGAATTTATTTGTTGAATAATTTAATTTCTAGACGTACAATCTTAATGAAACTTTCAGAGCGTAATTATATGAGGAAAATGTATGTACATTCTCCATATTCCACATATAGGGATTCGGGGGTAAATTACAACAAAAATCGAAATTATATAAAATACAAGTCTACATATCAAATTTGCAAGCTCTAACTCTAAAGGTGTAGGAGATATAATTAAAAACTACCTTTCGATAAGGTTTTTGATCGATAATAAAATATCGGGAGTAGTTATCGATGTAAAAAGAAAAACTTGATATGCGCGTGATATACACGGACCTAGGAAAAAAATTTCAAATTTCAAGTCTCTAGCTCTTATATTTTCTGAGATCGACGCGTTCATACATACGGACGGACGTACAGACGGATCAAGAATATATGATCAAGAATATATATACTTTGTGGGGTCTGCCACGCCTCCTTCTGCCTGTTACATACATTTCAACAAAACTATTATACCCTGGTTTCCCATTTTCAATGGGTTCAGGGTATAAAAAGGCTGGATTTTCCTTTAATGTACACAAATAAAATAGAGTACATATCTAGGTCGAAGTGAGCAATGAAGAAATCACGCAAAATACACGAAAAATTCAAGCCTTGACTGAATTACCACCTCCACAAAATGTATCACAGCTAACACAGTTCATTGGGTTGGCCTCTTACTTTCGTTAATTTGTGTTAAACTTCTCACAGACACTTAAGCCACTTTATCATCATATATCTAAGAAAAACACTGATTTTGTCTGGTTATCGGAACATGAGCAGATACGTTTAAGAATAATAAATGTGCTGACGCAGACGCCAGTATTAATCATATTCGATCCAAAATACCCGATAGAGCTGCATACAGACGCAAGTTGCGTTGACTATAGAGCGATACTGTTGTATAAAATTGACAACAAACCTCATGTAGTAGAGTATTACAGTAGGTGTACGTGTGCTGCCGAATCCAGGTATGGTTCGTATGAATGTTACGAATTAGAGAGAGATTGCAAGTACGTAAATTTGTCACGTATACTGATTGCAATTCCTTAAAAGCCAGCCGTACGAAAACAGATTTGGCACCGAGGGTTCATAGATGGTGGGCATTTTTGCAGGGATTTGATTTCGAAATAGAGTATAGAAAAGGCGAGCGAATGGCGCATGTTGACTTTCTCGGAAGAAAGGTAGGTTTGTAGAAAATTAAATTACATGCAAA
Organism: Drosophila arizonae; assembly: GCF_054131065.1. Classification (NCBI taxonomy): domain Eukaryota; kingdom Metazoa; phylum Arthropoda; class Insecta; order Diptera; family Drosophilidae; genus Drosophila; species Drosophila arizonae. Next base: position 31,292,426 of record NC_142923.1, on the reverse strand, counting down.
GTATCCACCTGTGCCACCTGTGGGAAAAGTGCAGGCAGAGCTGCATTCTATTCCTAAAATAGATATACCGTGAAATACGGTGCATATTGGCATAACAGACAAACTGAGTGGTAAAAATGACTTGAAATTATTATTGTCCTTATAGATGCCTTTACAAAGTTTGTTTACTTGTATCATGCATATCAAGCAGATCAAGGGCGCAGTTTTGCAAGTAAAAGTTTTCGCGAATTCTGCTCCTGCCACGCCTCCTTCTGCCTGTTACATACATTTCAACAAAACCATTATAACCTGATTTCCCATTGAAAATGGGTTCAGGGTATAAAAATGAACTTATTGTTAGAGCCATTTGGACAAAAGCCATTTTGTTTTGTCTTAAATGTGGACATACTAATAATATATTTTGCCAAGTTCTTTTGTAGGTAATGGTGAAAGCTTCTCACATTAGCGCTGATTTCATCCTTTTTCTTCGGGCTTAAATCAAATTCAAAAAATGGAGCAAAACATTTTTTATACTCATTCACGAAAGTGAATTATTATACTCATTCACAAAAGTGAATTATTATACTCATTCACGAAAGTGAATTATTTTATTCATTCACGAAAGTGAATTATTATACTCATTCACGAAACTGAATTAGTATATTGGTTTTGTGCAATGTCCGTTTTGCTGTCCGTCTGTCCGTATGAACGAAATCTATTTCGGCGCTATTGAACCTAGAGACTTGAAATTTGGAACACATACTCGTGTATATCTCCGATTTATAAAGTGTTCCACCCACTAGGTGCGTAGCAAATCGGAAAATTCATTTTCCGATATACCAGAAATCATGTTAGTTGAAGAGCTAAAAAGCTGATTTGGTATGTAGGTTCGCGTCGACCACCCTAGATCACGGGCTATGGCAGATATATCTCCCCGCCCATTGAGGGCGTGGCAAATTGGATAAAACTGTATCTCCAAGAGTTTTAGAGCTAGAGCGCTAATATGTTGTACGTCAGCTAATGTTATGATTCTATAAAGTCAAAAGACAAAATTATAAGCCTACGCTCATTAGGGGCGTGGCAAATCGGACCTGAAGATATAGGGATTTTTTTAATTCTGCTATATTTTTGACACTATTGATGCCAGAGACCTCAAATTTTGTATATATACTCTGGCTGATCACATAAGACCAAAAAGTTTTGTTGGATATATGTTCGCCCACAGGGGACGTGGCAAACCGCAAAGTTTATATCTCCTAAAGAATAATAGCTAGAAGTTTCAAATTTAGATAGTTAAGTTACGAGTAACCTCCTCTATCGATGACCCAAAAATAATTTTTACGCATATCGAAAAATACCCTGTAATTTTCACATTTTTTGAGGGTAAGCATTCAAACATTGCAGTTAGGGTACCGTTATCTCGTTCTAAGAACTGAGGTGTCTACGCCCAGTAGGGGCGCGGCAATTCGGAAATGTATTTTTTACAGTATTAGAGCGAAGCTTTACTAAATTATTGATGGGATGTGAATGAGTATTCCGCAGTCTGTCGCCCGACTGCAACGTTCTTATGAAACATAATTACTTTTTTTCACAACTTGGCACAAAATTAGTTATAATCCACAACAGACGAGTTAACTTTTTTCTCCTTTGGACAGCTCAAATAAACGCACACAAAAAACACATTAACAAACATGAACAAAATCTTTTTTAACACAAATATTATACATACCCTGGATTTTCTTTTCCATAATTTTAGTGAAAATAACTAAAGTCACAATAATTTTTGCCACGCTCGCAAGTAAAAAGAAACTTTACCGCACTTTTTAGTTGTGCATGCATGTAATCAAACAGCTGACTTTGAAGGGCTGCCAAAATTTCACGGATGCATTAAAACACTTTAAATCTTTGGATTCATCTTAGTCAAAGTATATACTATCACTAACCAGAGAACACATAGACTAGACATCTAGAACAAATTTTTTCACCGACGAAAAAATGAGCTGAGGAGACTACACAGCTTCGTATTTGTTCGGCTCAGTTTCTTGAGGCTCAAGCATTGAAAATAAGGCACGACAAAATCAGTGTGCTGCGAGCGCTGCCACGAAATGCACGCATTACCAAGTGAAGCACGGCTATGCGCTCTTTTTCTCTTACTCACTCTCTCCCTCTCTTTATGGTCTCTCGAATAGCAGCAGCGCACAAAAATTGAAAATTGTTCGCGACGATCTCAGCGCGTTCCTTATGAGTGAAGGGTATACCGGAATTTGTAAAGCGTTCGCCACGTTCATACAAAATGTTAGCGTTTTCATGATTATTTCTAAGAAGGGTATGAAATCGTTGGTGCTCATAAAAATATGATTTTGCGACGGGCATGCACACATAAAAAATGCTTAGGCGACGACCATACACACACACATTGTCAGTCCCTCGCTATCATTTGTGTGCTTGTGTACGCAACTCTATTCTTGCTACCTGCGGCAGGGTTTGAAAGTATTGATGGCCATTGAGAATATAATTTGGCGACGAGCATGCACACACACATACATACATACATATTTGTGCGTTTGTGTGCCTCTATTCTATCGTTTCTATCATTTCGTTAATCGTCCGTTAAAGTCCCGTGCACATGTATGTATGTATGTATGTGCCTGTATGCGAAGCTCTTGCTGCCTGTGGATTCTTGTATGTGCGCATGTATGTGCATAATACGTGAACATTGGCTTGTGCCTGCCACGAGCTCTTAATTGTGCGATCGTTTTTGGATTAAATTTGCAGAGGGAGTGTTAACGACCTTTTATTATCACATCACTACTGTATTGTTAAAAATTGTACCAAAATTTATATAAGTTTTTTTTAAAACTATGGATCAAACAAGTGTTAAGAAATCTACTGTTGGTGTGAAAAATAGAAGTAAAAAATATTCACAAGGAAATGGCGCGAAATGTATAGTTGAAACGTGTGGTGCGAGTTATAGAAAAAGTTCAATTAACTTCCCGGTTAGATTATTTTCGTTTCCGTCAAATGAAATTTATGCAAATAAGTGGATCGAAGCATGCAATTTACCGAATAATTTCGACCGAAAAAAGGGTAAAATATGTAGTAAGCACTTCGAACGTAAATATATTGGTAAACGTAATTTAAGACTCAATGCAGTCCCAACCTTACATTTGTGCGACCCAACTTTTCTTTCAAATAGTGTTAGTGACTTCAATGATGATATTTATTCATTAGACTTTCAGGAAGAGGAAATTACTCCTTATAGTTACCAAAAGAATAATTTAGAGAAAGAAAAGAATAATAATAATAATTTAGATGATTTCGTTAACTCATGTGCCACTGAACAGCAGAATAAAATCGCTCAGAATGAAAGTGACGAGGAAGTAGATTTGGAAAATCTTTTGAGCTTTAATAGCAATATAAACAAGTAAGAAAACTCTAGTCGAGAGTGCTCGACTAGATACTACCCTGAACCCAACAAATAAAAATGCTCATTTAGTATGGCTGAAATTTCAATTTCGATGTATTTAAAAATATAAATAAAATACCAAACTCATTTAATATATAAAAATATTTTGAAACAATTAAAAAAAATTAACATCAGTTGCATCGATCGGGATTCGAACCGCGACTCCTCGATCGAGCGTCATGCTGCTAACACACTAGGCCACCTCACTCCTGCTAGTGGCGCTGGCAAAACTCAAATAGATTCACTGCTGCAGCGCCATCTACCAAAACTAAACGAAACTAACTGCTGATGTGATTCTAAGAATCTGCTAGAATAACCAAACCAAAATTTCGGTGTATTTAAAAATATAAATTAAATAGAAAATGCATTTATGAAAAAATAAAAATATTTTGAAACAATTAAAAAAAATTAACATCAGTGTTGCACCGATCGGGATTCGAACCGCGACTTCTTGATCGAGCGTCATGCATCTAACACACTAGGCCACCCCACTCCTGCTGGTGGCGCTAGCAAAACTCAAATAGATTCACTGCTGCTGCGCCATCTACCAAAACTAAACGAAACTAACAGCTGATGTGATGTATTTGTTGTAGCTGCTGCATGTGCGTTTGTTCATTGGCCAAATATTTGAATATTTTTTATTAATTTTTGACTGAACGGAATTTAATGAAACTTTCAGCATATGATCTACATATTATATTGAATATTTGAGAAATTTGAAAAAAAGAAAAATCATTCACAATTAGCTATAGAGGCATCTGATTTGAACTTGAATGTTTTTACTCGATAAAAACATAACAGGATGATTTATCGAATTTTAAAAGCAAACTCGACGTCCGCGCTGTATATACGGTCATTTTAAAAAAAAATTCAAGTCTCTAGCTCTTATATCTTCGGAAATCGACGCGTTCAAACATACGGACAGACGGACAGACAGACAGACGGACAGGGCCAAATCGACTCAGCTCGTCGCCCTGATCAAGAATATATATACTTTGTGGGGTCTGCCACGCCTCCTTCTGCCTGTTACATACATTTCAACAAAACCATTATACCCTGATTTCCCATTTTCAATGGGTTCAGGGTATAAAAATCAATTGTGGCAAGATTTAAGCGTTGGTAGGCCTTCTTTCTGTTCAAATTGCTTTAAAAGAGAGCAAACTGAGGTATATTATAGGAAAAAATATTATGATATGGGAGTAGACCTTAAAAAAGCACAGAAAGAATTGCTTAATTTAAAGAAAAGATATTTAGCTTTAAAAAAATCTTCTAGATATAGAACATTTTCTTATAGAATTAGAAAGATAAAAAAGCATGTTAATGTCTTCACGACAATAAACAATTTACCTTATGTTTCTGAACAGTCAAAAGTGCTTTGTAAAATGCTTTTAAAAAATAATCATGTTTATAATAGTGCTGAAAGGGCAATTTCCAAAATATTAATTTTTATTCAGCTAGGACATATGATTATCTTAGGGATGTTCTTAATTTAAGACTCCCATGTAAGAAATCATTAAATCGATGGGCGATTTTAAAAAATTTAGTTCCTGGATTTAATCCAGAATTATTAGAAAATCTACAGGGAATTGTTGAAAAAATGAGCGCCAAGGGAAAATATGACGTATTAGTTTGCGATGAGCTCAAAGTAAAAAGAGGTCTTCAGTATAATTCATCTCTTGACGAGATACAGGGATTTGAAAACGATGGTATAAAAAGGACTAAGTTTTTAGGACAGCAAGTCTGTGTTTTTCTTGTTAGGGGTCTCTTGGAGAATTGGAAGTACGTTTTAAGCTATACGGTTTCAGCTCGTGGCATAAAACATACTGACCTTAAAAATAAAGTGGAAGAGAATATTGGACTATCGCAAGCATTGGGGCTTAATGTCAAAGCCATTGTTTGCGATCAGGGTTCCAATAATAGGGCTGTTTTTGATAGATGGGGCATAGGCATCAACAATCCTAGTTTTTCTGTTAACGATAAAGAAATATTTGCGATATTCGATGTACCATATCTTGTTAAATCGCTAAGAAATATTCTCTTAAAGCATAATATTTCCACACCTCAGGGCACAGTTTCATGGAGTATAATAAGAAAATTATATGAAATTGAAACTAAAAATTTGACGCGCTTATGTCCGAAATTGACTCCAAAACATGTCAGTCCAAATTGTTTTGAGAAAATGAAAGTCAAATTTGCCACCCAAGTTTTTAGCCACAGTGTAGCTGCTGCGATACGCACAGTTGTGGATTCAGGCGGGTTTACTGATTGTAAAGATAGTGCTCTTGCAACAGCTATATTTATTGACAAAATTAATAATCTTTTCGATTGTTTAAACAGTCATGTACTATTTGATAGTAATCCGTACAGATGCGCACTTA